>NW_026264941.1:218-54291 GCF_000817695.3 Arachis duranensis | reverse complement strand
TTTTATTTTTTATTAATTAAAATTTTATTTAATTTTTCATTATGTAAATAACTTAATTAATAATTTTTATTATTATTTTTTTACTGCATTCATATATTTTTTCAATACTATTAAGTAAAAAGCTATTAGTACTATTATTCTTTCTATTCGAGATAATAATTTAAGTTGCTTATTTCATATAGAAAATAATATTATAAATAATATCTTATTTTTTAATATATTTATACAAAAAAATATACAATAAATCATATATTATAAAAATTAGATGATTTACATATAAAATTATTTATATAGTCATTACATAAATATCAAAAAAAATATTTATCGTACATAATAGTTTAAATATATGTAACATCATGTATATATTAATATGATCTATTTTAATTATGTGAATGTGGATTATTATTATTATTTTTATTTTTATTTTTCTAATTATTAGTAAATAATATTTCAAACTAAGAAAAAGGAAATAGTTCATTGAAAATGTTTTGTAATTTAAATTAATTTTTTTTATAAATATATCTAACTTTTATAATACTAAATGGTTATAATGTTTAGTAATATTGTATTTGTTATACCCCAAACAAGTAAGATTAACCTAATACCTCTCAAGCAAGTAGGATTAACCTAAGTCTAATATTAGGATCTCAAATGTAACCTAGGTTCATTACCTTAAGACCTAATTTGGATAAAGTTCACGCGTTTCTTCTCAAATTCGCTCGCGT
The DNA here is from genome assembly GCF_000817695.3 of Arachis duranensis. NCBI lineage: Eukaryota > Viridiplantae > Streptophyta > Magnoliopsida > Fabales > Fabaceae > Arachis > Arachis duranensis. The sequence continues at coordinate 53,566 of NW_026264941.1, read as the reverse complement.
TGAATTTCTGTTGCTAGTTAGACATGGTAATAGGTACAGTGAGAATATGACGGGTATCCCTTTTTTTGTCCCTCATACTTGTTTAAAAAAATTATCTCTTGTCATTTTCATATTTTTTCGCAAGTTTCTATTCAATTTTCCTTCAATAAAAGTAGTTATCTGCAAATATATATAAATATTTTTTGAAAATTAAAAAAAATAATAACAAAAAAGAGACATAATATAATCATCATAACATAATCAATTAAACATAATAGAGCGAAATTAAAATATATTTATTATGAAAATAAAATGAAACAAAACAACATAAAAATATCTTTCAATATAATTTTTTGGAGCGAGATTAGGAGATGTAATAATGGACTTGAGAGGTAAAGAAAGAGAGAAAAAGAGATAAATTAAGTTTAGGTATGAGTGAAAATCTAGAAGAACGAAGAGAAATTCGAATTAGAGACATGAATTAGGATTACTAAATTCAAAAAATAGATTTATGTGTTTATATAAATTTGGGTAAATTAGTAATTTCATATCCGAGAATAATAGAGTGTGTATAATTAGAGTAAAGATCCAATCTAGTCCTTATCCATTTTTACGAAGGACAAAATGATTCCTGTCCAAAAAAAAAAGACACTTTGATCCTCAACCTTTTTATTTTGGGACAATACAATTCCTCTGTTAAAAAAATTGTTAAATAATAACAAAACTTAATTTTGTGGGGGTTTTATTTATATTTTGCGGGGGTTTTAAATCCCACAAAAAATTTTTCAACAATATAATCAATTACTACCACTACATTTTTCATCCTCATTATTATCACTCCTACCTCTATTATTTTTATTGTGTAACTATACTTTATCATCATCATTATCTCCTCTACTGTCATCGTTACCAATACCAATATTATCAACATTAAAGTCTTCTTCTTTCATTTCTTATTCGATATTATTTTTTTCCTTTAAAAGGTACTACAATTACTTTTTTTTGCAACATCATTTTCATCAATGGTTTTTCTTCACTTAACCACCATTAGTGAAGGAATTTTTCAAAAATAAACTTATTAATAATTTGTGGAGGTTTAAAAACCCCACAAAATACAAATAAAATCTCCACAAACTAATTTTTGTTATTATTTAATGAATTTTTTAACAGAAGAATTGTATTGTCCCAAAATAAAAAAGGTTGAGATTCGAAGTGTCCCTTCTTTTTTTTACAGGAATCGCCTTGTCTTTCGTAATAATGGATAAGGACAGCGTTGAGTGTTTACTCGTATAACTAACTAGTTTGTTAGGAAGTTATGTTTCTTGTTATAGAAGTTACCTAGTTGGTTATAAGAGAAGGCTCTTGTTATTGCTATATATGTTGGCTTATACAAAATTATATATACATTTCTTGTAATCACATTATTGAGTAACATTTAGCTCTCTCTCCTATTAAACACGATCCATCATCGTTACTTTCAATTTGATTCCATTAAGCACAAGTCCCTCATTTTTTTATGGTTATAATCCATGACTAACAATAATACTCCAGTTTCAGTAGTGAAAAATCCACCTTTATCTACACAACCTCTTTTAAGCATTATCAACCAAATCAACAAATCTTTCAATAATTTTGTAGCTGATAAACTCATAAAAATAAATGTTTTTACTTGCAACCATCAAGCTACTCTCTCTATATGTGGACAACAACTTCAACATTATCATGAAAAAAGAAAATCCCTCCAAAATTTGAGAGCAATTTAGATCAGACATCACAAACAAAATCAAAGAAATATAAAGATTAGAGAGTTAATGGCTATAATATCACATCATGGTTCTTTATTTCGATGGATGAGTCTTTTAAGTATAGAGTTATTGGATGTCACTTTGTTCATGAAATATGGAGCAGAATTCCCACTTACTTTGCCTATCATACCAAAGATCAAATTAGACAATTGCAATTGCAATTGAAATCAGTCAAGAAATTGACATCTACCTCAGATTATTTTCTTCAAATAAAAGAAATTATTGATTCATTAGTAGCAGTAGGATCACCACTCACAAACTTAGATTATACCAATGTTATCTTAGATGGTTTGAATGAAGATTATCATTCCTTCATTATTATGTTCACAATGAAAGATTCTTTATCCCTAATCTTGAAGCTTTGCTTATGGCTCAAGATGATATAATTGAAAGATTTAAGAAACCATAATTTTCAATGGTTCAGGTTAATTTTACTCAATTCTCTAACTTAAATCTCAAGAATTCAGAACCTTCCTTCTCTTATAATTTTGGTAGAGGCAACAACAACAATAACATTCTTGGTCGTCCACCCTTTGGTAGAAGAAGGCGTGGAGTTAGAAATTTTTGTGGAGCTGAGGAAGGAACAATTATAACTCCAATACCACACCTCAATGCTAAATTTGTGGCAAATTTGACCTTGTTGCTAGCTATTGCTATTTCAGGTTTGATTAAGGATTCCAACATGCTCAGCAAAGTGTTCCCTTCACTTCCATGTACACTGTTCTTTCACCTCCTCCATCTTTTCATAATCCAAAAGCCATGATTGCAACACCTTCTATTATGATAGACTCTTCATGGTATGTTCATTCAAGTGCAACTCATCAATACACACCTAATTCAACCAATCTGCAATAATCCTTTGAATATCAAGGCAAAGAACAAGCATAAACTGAAAATGGATCAGGTATGATAATAAAAAATGTTGACAATTCTTATTTATAATGCTTACCTACTCATAGGAAATATAAATTATATGATTTGCTGCTAGTTCTATCAATTACTCAAAATTTAATTAGTGTTTTCATATTTGCAAGGGATAACAAAGTTTATTTCTCTTTTTAGCCTAATGAGTGCTTTGTTAAATCACAGGCTACCAAGGACGTTCTCCTCTGAGACAAAGCTGTTAAAAGAATGTACAAATTTAAACGTATTAATATTCTAAAATCTATTTCTTCTCCAATTAATCTTGCTGTGTTTGTTGTTAGTTGTGCTTCCTTAGATATCATTAAAGATTTGGCCATCTTACTCATGCTATTGTAAAAACTGTTATGTCTAAATTTGGTTTACCTACGAATAATACTACTTCTTCGTTCAATGTTTGTAAATTCTACTACATGACTAAATCACATAGGCTTTCATATTCTCCTTCTACTCATTCTTATGATGCTCCCTTATTATATCTCATAATGGTTATACTTATAGATACTATGTATTTTTTGTGGATGTGTTTTCTAAATATACTACCATTTACTTACAAATAAATTCCAAGTCTTTCATGTTTTCAGATAATACAAGTTATATATGGAAAAATAACTTGAATATTCCATTAAATCTCTTCAGATAGATAATGAAAAGAGTATTTATCAAATATTTTTATTGAATTCTTGAAGAATAAAGGTATTGTGTATAAATTAAGATATCTGTATACACCACAGCAAAATGATCTATCTAAGAGAAAACAAACACATTATGAAAACTGGATTTGCTCTCTTGGTTACTGCTTCTTTACCCCTTCAATTTTGGGATGAGGCTTTTTCAACCTTTATTTATCTTATCAATAGAATGTCATCCACCATTACTTTTCACAAATTATTTTTTGAAATCTTGTTTCATCATTTTTCTGATTATTCATTTTTGCGTGTGTTTGGGTGTTTTTGTTTTCCTAATATTAGGCCTTATAGTTATTATAAACTATAAAGCTGAGATCCCAACCCGATATCCTTTTTGGTTATGTTGTAACCTAAAAAGTATAAATGTTTGGACAAAATAGATCTTATCTCCTTTTTTCTTTAATAAAACTGCTTTATCTAATACTAGTCCCACTGTAGAAAGACTCCCATTAATAGCAACCATTCCTCTTCTTCTATTCAACCTTCTACTAATATCCCTTTTTCTTTGATTTTCCAACATCTCTCTCTAGAATATTCATTAAACGATATAGAAAACTATACTACCAATACTAAAATTGCATATCACTATTACAATAATGGATTTTAAAGCTTAGACTTAGATTCCTCAAGCAATTTCTGAAACTGAAGTAGTGTTACCCTTTGATAGTAAATTGTCCCAACATGTTCCTTCTTTAGCAAGTATACACCCAATGTTGACTGTAACACCCTACTATAGAGTTTTATTCTTAAGTCATAAAACAGAGGTGGTGAGGTATTACAACCTCTAAAAGTAGAATTATATATAGAATATAGTTGAAAAAGATTTATATCTGGGAGCCTTTTTAAAGAAGGTTTAAAACAAAGCGTAAGCAGAACAACTCGTCACTCACGTAAGTGTTAACATAACGAAGTAGGATAAGAGAGTTTCAAGATACATATAACAAGGCTCTTGACCCGGCTCGCAAAGTTAAAATCGGATAGAGCATATAAACATATATACATATATACATGAGGATCCCAAAATGGCCAAAAGTAGAAAAATGACAACCTGTTTCTCTGAGTCAATCTCTAAGAAGGACAAACATAAAAATACAAGGTGGAGAATCTATATACATATATAAATATAAACAAAATACGCCCCTGAGTTTTAAGAGTTCTTCGCTTCATCAGAGTATCTAGAATACAGAGTGGTGCTTCTCAACCTGCATCTGGAAAACAACAATATTGTATGGAATGATAAAGCCCCAGAAAGCCAGAGGCAATCCTAGAACACCGACACTCAAATTATAAAACTTATGGAACTAGAACAGAAACCATAAATAGGGGTAGTTCTCAAAGGTTCTAAACTTGGTCAAATCCTAATCAAAATCCTCAAATAGGCCTTTCCTCCAATCTTCCATCTCTGGTGAAACCACACAGACAAACAAACAAACAAAGGCAAACACAATTAGAGTACAAGTAATGCAAGTAGCAAGTATAACAATTAGCATAGTAAATTCACTTAGGCATTTCCAATTAATGCACAGACAAGCAATTCAAACAATATGCATATGATGCATGTCTGTCCTATAACTGATGATATCATCTGTCGGTTATATAGCCAACCCGACATGTCCTGGTAGCTAACCATGGACTGAAACACCCATTGCGGCGCAAGTGGGTTTGAGCTACAAAACCCAAAAAACCCCTAAAAACCCTAGAAAGCCCTAATAATCCTAGAAAACCCTAAAAAACCCTAAAAATCTCTAACAACCCTAGAAAACCCTAAAAATCCTACAAAACCCTAAAAAACCCTAAAAATCCGAAAAAATCCTAGAAAACCCTAAAAAATTCGAGAAAACCCTAAAAAACTTTAAAAAATCCTTAAAAAACCGTAGAAAACCCAAAAAACCCAAAAATCCCTAGAAAAACCTAAAAAACCCTAAAAACCGTAAAAAATCTTAGAAAATCCTAAAAAAACCTAAAAAACCAAAAAATCCCTAAAAATCCTAGAAAACCTTAAAAAATCCTAGAAAACACTAGAAAACCCTAAAAAATCTTAAACACCCTAGAAAATCCTAACACACCCTATAAACCTTAGAAAATTCTAAAAATCCCTAAAATACCGTAAAAACCCTAGAAAACCTTAAAAACCCCTAAAAACGCTAAAAAACCCTAAAACCCTAGAAAAACCTACAAAACCCTAGATTTTTCAAGGATTTTTTATACTTTTTAGACTTTTCTATGATTTTCTATAGTTTTTTATGTTTTTCTAGGGTTTCTTATAGTTTTTAGGTTTTTTAGGGTTTTTATGGTTTTTTAGTATTTTTTAGTGTTTTTTATGTTTTTTAGGATTTTCAATGATTTTTAGGGTGTTTTAAGGTTCTCTAGGGTTTTCTAAGATTTTCCAAGGGTTTTAAGGTATTTTAGAGTTTTTAGGGGTTCTAGAAAACCCAAAAAACCCCTAAAAAACTCAGAAAACCCTAAAAAACCCTAAAAATCCTAAAAGATTTTAAAAACCCTAAAAAACCCTAAAAACCCTACAAAACCCTAAAAAATCCTAAAAAACCGAAAACCCCTAGAAAACCATAAAAAATCGTAAAAACCCTAAAAAACTTTAAGAAATCCTAAAAAACCTCTAAAAACCATAGAAAACCCAAAAACCCCAAGAAAACCCTAATAAACCCTAGAAAACCCTAAAAATACCTAGAAAACCAAAAAATCCCTAAAAGCCCTAAAACACCCTAGAAAACTCTAAAAAACCCTAAAACTCCCTAGAAAACTCTAAAAATTCCTAAAAACCCCTAAAATACCCTAAAAAAACCCAAAAAACCTAGAAAAACTTAGAAAATCCTAAAAAAGTGTAAAAATCCTAAAAACCCCTAGAAAACCCAAAAACCCTAAAAACCCTAGAAAATATCTAAAAAACCTTAAAAAACCCTACAAAACCCTAAAAAACCCTAAAAAACCATAAAAATTCCTAAAAACCAAAAAACATAGAAAATCCTAAAAAGCCCTAGAAAACCTTAAAAAACCATAGAAAATTCTAAAAAACCCTAAAATCCCTAGAGAATTCTAAAAAACCTTAAATACCTTAAAAAAATCCTAGAAAAGTCTAAAAAATCCTAAAAAACTCTAGAAAATCCAAAAAATCCCAGAAAATCTTAAAAAACCCTAAAAATCCTAGAAAATCCAAAAAATCCCAAAAAATTTTAAAAACCCTAAAAATCTTAGAAAATCCTAAAATACCCTAAAAATCCTAGAAAACCCTAAAAAACCATAAAAACCCTAGAAAATCCTAAAACATACTAAAAACTCTAGAAATACCTAAAAAATTCTAAAAACCCTAAAAAATTCGAGAAAATCCAAAAAATCCTAAAAACCCCTAAAAACCTTAGAAAACCCTTAAAAAATCTTAGAAAAACCTAAAAACCCCCAAAAGAACTAAGAAACCCAAAAAACCCTCGAAAACCCTAAAAACCCTAAAAAATCCTAAAAAATCCTAGAAATCTTAGAAAATCCTAAAAAACTTAGAAAAACCTAAAAACCCAAAACCCCTAAAAAACCATTTAAACCCTCGAAAACCGTAAAACTCCTAAAAAATCCTAGAAAATCATAAAATTCCCAAAAACCCTAAAAAACCCTAAAAAAGCGTAGAACACCCTAAATATCTTTGAAAATCCAAGAAATCCCTAAAATACCGTAAAAATATAAAAATCCCTAAAAACCGTAGAAAACCCTAAAATATCCTAAAAACCCTAGAAAACCCTAAAAATCCTAGAAAACAAAAAAAAAACCCAAAAAGCCTAGAAAACCCTAAAAACTATAAAAAAAATCTAAAAATCCTAGAAAACCCAAAAAACCCCTAAAAAACATAAAAACCCTAAAAAACACTAAAAAAGAATAGAAACCCCTAAAAAACCGAAAAAAAAACCTAGACAATCCGAAAAAACCTTAAACACCCTAAAAAATCCTAGAAAATCATAAATGACCCTAAAAAATCCTAGAAAACCCAAAAAATCTCTAAAAACCCTAGTGAATCCTAAAAAAAACTAAAAACACTAAAAAACTCTAAAAAACCCTAGAAAACCCTAAAACCCGAGAAAATCTGAAAAGCCTTAGAAAACCATAAAAAATCCTAGAAAACCATGAAAACCCTAAAAACTCTTGAAAACCCTAAAAAATCATAAAAACCATAAAAAAAACCCAAGAAAACTTTGTTTTCTAGAGTTTTTTAGCAAACCCTAGAAAATCCTAAAAAATCCGAGAAAACCCTAAAAAACTTTAAGAAATCCTAAAAAAACCATAAATACCGTAGAAAACCCAAAAACCCAAAAACCCCTAAAACCATAAAAACCCTAAAAACCCTAAAAAACCTAGAAAATTCTAAAAAAATCTAGAAAATCCAAAAATTCCTAAAAGCCCTAGAAAACCTTAGAAAACCCTAGAAAACACCAGAAAACCCTAAAAAACCCAAAAACCCTAGAAAATCCTAAAAAACCCAAAAAATCTTAAAAAACCCTAAAAACCTAAAAATACCTAAAATAACGTAAAAACCCTAGAAAATGTTAAAAATCTCTAAAAACCCTAGAAAACCCTAAAAAACCTACAAAACCCTAGAAAAGGCTAAAAAAATCCTAAAAACCCTAAAATCCCTAGAAAATCCTAAAAACTCCTGATAAACCCTAGAAAACTCTAAAATACCCTAAAAAACCCTAAAAACACCTAGAAAACCCTAAAACACCCTAGAAAACTCTAAAAAACGCTAAAAAAATCCTAAAAACCCCTAAAAACTCTAAAAACCCCTAGAAAACTCTAAAAACCCTAGAAAATTCTAGAAAACCCTAAAAAACCTAGAAAATATCTAAAAAAACCTAAAAAACCGTAGAAAACCGTAAAATATCCGAAAAACCCAAAAAACCATAGAAAACTATAAAAAAATCCTAAAAACCCTACAAAATTCTAAAAGAACCTAAAATCCCTAGAGAATCCTAAAGAACCTTAAATACCTTTAAAAATCATAGAAAACCCTAAAAAACCCTAGAAATCCAAAAAACACCTAAGAATCCTAGATAATCATAAAAAACCCTAAAAACCCTAGAAAACCCAAAAAAACCCCAGAAAACTTTAAAAACCCTAAAAAATCCTAAAAATTCTAGAAAACGCTAAAAAACCTAAAAAACCATAAAAACCCTAGAAATTCCTAAAAAACCCTAAAAACACTAAAAAAAACCCTAAAAACTCTAGAAAACCCTAAAACCCTAGAAAATCATAAAAACCCTAGAAAACCATAAAAAATCGTAGAAAACCATAAAAACCCTAAAAAATCTAGAAAACCCTAAAAATCATAAAAACCATTAAAAAACCCTAGAAAACCCTAAAAAATGCTGGAAACCCAAAAAATCCATAAAAACCCTGGAAAATTCTATAAAGTACTAAAAATGCTATAAAACCCTAAAAATCCAAGAAAACCATAGAAAAACTTAAAAACTCTAGAAAACCCTAAAAACCCTAAAAGGCCCTAGAAAACCCTAAAAACCCTAAAAAACTCTAAAACCCTACAAACCCTAAAAAACCTAAATTTTTCTAGATTTTTCTATGGCTTTTAGGATTTTTAGGGTTTTCTAGTTTTTTAGGGTCTTTTGAGTTTTCTACAGTTTTTAGGATTTTCTAGTGTTTTGTAGAGTTTTTAGGGTTTTTACCGTTTTCTAGGGTTTAGAGGGGTTTTTTTGGGTTTTCTAAGGTTTCTAGGGTTTTCAGAGTTTTTAAGGTTTTTTAAGATCTTCTAGGGTTTTTAGGGTTCTCTAGGGTTTATTCTAGGGTTTTTATTGTTTTCTAGTATTTTTAGGATTTTTAGGATTTTCTAGGGGTTTTTTAGGATTTTCTAGTGTGTTTAGGGTTTTTAGGGTTTTCTAGAGTTTTTATGGTATTTTAGGGCTTTCTAGTATTTCCTAGGGTTTTCTAGGATTTTCAGGGTTTTCTAGAGTTTTTAGAGTTTTTCTAGGTTTTCTAGAGTTTTTAGGATTTTTAGGGATTTTTTTGGATTTCTAGGGTTTTTTAGAGTTTTTAGTGTTTTTATGGTTTTCTAGGATTTTTAGGGTTTTCTAGGGTTATTAGGGTTTTTTGAGTTTTTTAAGGTGTGTAAGAGTTTTTTAGCGTTTTCTAGGGATTGTAGGATTTTTTGGGTTTTCAAGGGTATTTAGAGTTTTTTAAGGTTTTCTAGGGGTTTTAGGGTTTTCTATGGTTTTTAGGAATTTTTTGGGTTTTCTTGGGTTTAGGACTTTTTATGGTTTTCTAGGATTTTTAGGGGTTTTTAGGTATTTCTAGGTTTTTTTAGGTTTTCTAGAGGTTTTTAGGGTTTTTAGGGGTTTTTTAGGTTTTCTAGGCTTTTTTTACGTTTTTTAGGGTTTTCTACGGTTTTTAGGGTTTATTTTGATTTTCTAAGGTTTTTAGGGTTTTTTTGGGTTTTCTAGCGTTTTTAGGTTTTTAGAATTGTTTAGGGTATTTAGGATTTTTTAGGATTTTCTAGGTTTTTTTGGGTTTTTTTAGGATTTTCTAGGGTTTTTAGTATTTTTTAGGGTTTTTAGGGCTTTTAGTGTTTTTTACGGTTTTTTGGTGTTTTTAGGTTTTTTTTAGGATTTTCTAGAGTTTTTAGAGTTTTTTAGGATTTTTTTTATGGTTTTTAGGATTTTCTAGTGTTTTTTAGGGTTTTCTATAGTTTTTAGGATTTTTTTTAGATTTTCTGGAATTTTTATGGTTTTCTTTGGTTTTTCGATTTTTTAAAGTTTTCTAGGGTTTTTAGGGTTTTTTAGGATTTTTAGGGTTTTCTAGAGTTTTCTATGATTTTTAGGTATTTTTTAGATTTTCTAGAGTTTTTAGGGTTTTTATGGTTTTCTAGGGTTTTTAGGGTTTTTTAAAGTTTTTTACGGTTTTTTAGGTTTTCTAGGATTTTTAGGATTTTTAGGAGTTTTTACTGTTTTTAGTTTTTTTAGGGTTTTTACTGTTTTTTAGAGTTTTCTAGAATTTTCTAGGTTTTTCTGTGGTTTTTAGGGTTTTCTAAGGCTTTTTAGGGTTTTTTTGTGTTTTTTAGGGTTTTCTAAGGTTTTTTTTAGAGTTTTCTAAGGTTTTTTTTAGAGTTTTCTAAGGTTTTCTAAGGTTTTTTTTAGAGTTTTCTAAGGTTTTCTAAGGTTTTTTAGGGTTTTAAAGATTTTTTAGGATTTTTTATTGTTTTATAGGGATTTTTAGGTTTTCTCGGATTTTTAGCGTTTTCTAGCGTTTTTTAGGGTTTTGTAGGGTTTTTAGAGCTTTTTAAGGTTTTTGAGGATTTTTTAGGGTTTTCTAGGGTTTTATGGTTTTTTAAGATTTTCTAGAGTTTTTAGGGATTTTTAGATTTTCTAGGATTTTTTTATGGTTTTTAGGTTTTTCTAGAGTTTTTTATGGTTTTTTACAGTTTTCTTTGAATTTTTTTATGGTTTTTTAGGTTTTTAGGGTTTTTATGGTTTTTAGAATTTTCTATGGTTTTTTTATTTTTTAGGATTTTCTATGATTTTTAGGGTGCTTTAAGGTTTTCTAGGATTTTTTAGGATTTTCAAGAGTTAAGGTTTTTGGGGTTTTTAGGGTTCTAGAAAACCCAAAAAACCTGTAAAAATCCTAAAAAATCATAATAATACAAGAAAACCATGAAAACAAAAAAATCTTAAAAAACTCTAAAAACTCTAGAAAATCCTAAAAAAATCCTAAAAAACCCTAAAAATTATACAAAACCCTAAAAAATCCAAAAAAACCGAAAAAACCCAAGAAAACCCTAAAAAATTCGATAAAACCCTAAAAAACTTTAAAAAATCCTAAAAAATCGTAGAAAATCCAAAAAATCCAAAAACCTCTAGAAATCCCTAAAAACCCTAAAAAATCCTAGAAAACCCTAGAAAAACCTAGAAAATAAAAAATTCCAAAAAGCCCTAGAAAACCTTAGAAAACCCTTGAAAACGCTAGATAACCCTAAAAAAGCCCTAAAAACCATAGAAAATCTTAAAACACCCTAAAAACCATAGAAAACCTTTAAAACTCGAAAAATCCCTAAAATACCGTAAAAACCATAGAAAACCTTTAAAACTCCCTAAAAACCCTAAAAAACCCTAAAAACCCTAGAAAACCCTAAAAACCCTACAAAACACTAGAAAAGCTTAAAAAACCAAAAAAATCCTAAAAATATCTAGAAAACCCTAACAACTCCTAATAAACCCTAGAAAAATCTAAAATACCCTAAAAAACTCCTAATAAACCCTAGAAAATCCTAAACCCTAAAACACCCTAGAAAACTTTAAAAAACCCTAAAAAATCCTAAAAACCCCTAAAAAAACCCTAAAACCCAAAAAAATCCTAGAATACCCTAAAAAACCGTAAAATCATAAAAAGTCCTAAAAACCCAAAAATCCATATAAAATCCTAAAAAACCCTAGAAAACCTTAAAAAACCCAAAAAAAACCCTAGAAAATCCAAAAAACCCCTAAAAATCCTAGAAAATCTTAAAAAACCCTAAAAATCCTAAAATACCCTAAAAAGCCTAGAAAACCCTAAAAACCCTAAAAACCATAAAAATCCTAGAAAATCTTAAAAAATTCTAAAAGCTCTAGAAAACTCTAAAAAATCCTAAAAACCCTAAAAAACAAAAAAACCCCTGATAAATCCTAGAATACCCAAAAAATCCTAAAAACCCTAAAAAAACCATGAAAAACCCTAAAAACCTTAGAAAACCCTTAAAAAACCTTAGAAAAACCTAAAAAACCCCTAAACCCCTAAACCCCTAAAAAACTGTTAAAATCCTCGAAAACCATAAACCCTAAAAACCCTAAAAATCCTAGAAAAACCCTAAAAAACCTAAAAACCCCAAAACCCTAAAAATTCTCGAAAACCATAAAAACCCTAAAAAATCCTAGAAAATCCTAAAATTACCAAAAACCCTAAAAACGGTAAAAAGCCCGAGAAAACCCTAAAAATACTAGAAAACCCTAAAAACCCTAAAAAATCCTAGAAAACCCAAAAAATCCCTAAAAACCTAGAAAATCCTAAAAACCTTAGAAAACCTTAAAAACCGTAGATAACCCTAAAAACCCTTGTAAATCTTAAAAAACCCGAAAAATCCTAAAACACCCGAAATACCTTAGAAAATCCCAGAAATCCCTTAAATACCGTAAAAACCCTAGAAAATGTTAAAAACCCCTAAAAACCATAGAAAACCCTAAAAAACTCTAGAAAACCCTAAAATCCGTAGAAAACCCAAAAAAACCCACAAACCCTAGAAAATCGTAAAAACCATAAAAAATCTGAAAATCCTAGAAAACCCAAAAAATCCCTAAAAAACATAAAAACCGTAAAAAGGAATAGAAAACCCTAAAAAATCGAAAAAACCTTGAACACCCTAGAAAATCATAAAGGACCCTAAAAAATCCTAGAAAACCAAAAAATCTCTAAAAACCCTAGAGAATCCTAAAAAACCCTAAAAACACTAAAAAATCCTACAAAACCCTAAAAATCCTAGAAAACTGTAAAAAATCCTAGAAAACCCTAAAAACCCTAGGAAACCCTAAAAATCCTAGAAAACCATAAAAAATCCTAGAAAACCCTAAAAAATGTTGAAAACCCAAAAAACCCAAGGAAACCCTAAAAAATACTAAAAATCCTATAAAATCCTAAAAAACCTTAAAAATCCTAGAAAATCATAGAAAACTCTAGAAAATGTAAAAATCCTAAAAGGCCCTAGAAAACCCTAAAAACCCTAAAAATCGTTAAAAATCCTAGAAACCCTAAAAAACCTAAATTTTTCAAGGGTTTTCTATGGCTTTTAGGGGTTTTAGGATTTTCTAGGGCTTTTTAGTGTCATTAGGATTTTCTAGAGCTTTTAGGGTTTTCTAGGGTTTTGTAGAGTTTTTAGGGTTTTTAGGGGTTTTTTAGGTTTTCTAGGATTTCTAGGGTTTTTCAGAGTTTTTAGGGTTTTTTAGGGTCTTCTAGGGTTTTTAGGCTTCTCTAGGGTTTATTCTAGGGTTTTTTATTTTTTTCTAGGTTTTTTAGGTTTTTCTAGGGTTTTTCTAGGTGTTTTTTAAGGTTTTCCAGTGTGTTTAGGGGTTTTTAGGGTTTTCTTGGGTTTTTATGGTGCTTTAGTGTTTTCTAGGATTTTCTAGGGTTTCTAGAATTTTCTAGGGTTTTTAGAGTTTTTTTATGTTTTCTAGAGTTTTTAGGATTTTCTAGGATTTTTAGGGATTTTTTGGGATTTCTAGGATTTTCTAGGGTTATTAGGGTTTTTTAGGGTTATTAAGGTTTTTTAGGGTTTTTAGGGTTTTCTAGGGTTATTAAGGTTTTTTGGGGTTTTCTAGGGTTTTCTAGGTTTTTTAGCGTTTTCTAGGTTTTTTTTAGCGTTTTCTAGGGTATTTAGAGTTTTTTAAGATTTTCTAGGGGTTTAGGGTTTTCAATGCTTTTTAGGGATTTTTTGGGTTTTCTTGGGTTTTATAGAGTTTTTAGGGTTTTTTATGATTTTCTAGGGTTTCTAGGGGTTTTTAGGAATCTCTAGGTTTTTTAGGTTTTCTAGGGTTTTTTAGGAGTGTTTAGGAGTTTTTTGGGTTTTCTATATTTTTTTTTACGTTTTTAGGGTTTTTTAGGGTTTTCTGTAGTCTTCTATGATTTTTAGGGTTTATTAGGGTTTTCTAGGGTTTTTAGGATTTTTTAGGCTTTTTAGGATTTTTTAGAGTTTTCTAGCGTTTTTAGGATTTTTTAGAGTTTTCTAGGGTTTATAGAATTTTTTATGATTTTCTAGGGTTTTTAGGATTTTTTAGGGTTTTTATTTGTGTTTTTTTGGGGTTTTTGGGTTGTTTAGGATTTTTTAGGGCTTTTAGTGTTTTTAGAGTTTTTTGGTGTTTTTAGGGTTTTTTAAGATTTTCTAGAGTTTTTACGATTTTTTAGGGTTTTTTTTATTGTTTTTAGTGTTTTTAGGGTTTTCTATGGTTTTTGGGATTGTTTAAGGTTTTCTAGAGGTTTTTTAGGATTTTCTTTGGATTTTAGGGTTTTCTAGGCTTTTTAGAATTTTTTAGGATTCTCTAAGGTTTTTAGGGTTTTTTAGGATTTTGTAGGGTTTTTAGCATTTTCTAGGTTTTTAGGTTTTTCTAAGGTTTTTAGGGATTTTTTGGGTTTTCTAGGATTTTTTAGGGTTTTTTTATGGTTTTCTAGGGTTTTTAGGATTTTTTAGGATTTTCTAGGGTTTTTTACGATTTTTTAAGGTTTTTAGGAGTTTTTTGAGTATTTATGGTTTTTTAGAGTTTTTACTGTTTTTTAGGATTTTCTAAGATTTTCTAGGTTTTTCTGGGGTTTTTAGGGTTTTTTAGACTTTTCTAGGGTTTTTTTAGGGTTTTTTAGGGTTTTAAAGATTTTTTAGGATTTTCTAGGATTTTTAGTGTTTTTTAGAGTTCTTTTAGGGTTTTTAAGGGTTTTCAGGATTTTTAGGGATTTTTGGATTTTTTAGGGTTTTATGGTTTCTAGGTTTTTCTAGGGTTTTCTATGGTTTTTTTAGGGTTTAGGGTTTAGGGTTTTAGAAAACCCTAAAAACCATAAAAATCCTAAAAAACTCTAAAAACCCTAGAAAATCCTAAAAAATCCTTGAAAACCTTAAAAAACCATAAAACCCTAAAAAATCCTAAAAACCCGAAAAAACCCTAAAAAACCCTAAAAATCGAGAAAACCCGAAAAAATTCTAGGGTATCCTAAAAAACTGTAGAGAATCCAGAAAACCCAAAAGCCACTAGAAAACCCTAAAAAACCCTAAAAATCCTAAAAAACCCTAGAAAATCCTAAAAAAAAACCTAGGAAACCCAAAATTCCTAAAAGCCCTAGAAAACCTTAGAAACCCCTAGAAAATCTTAAAAAAACCCTAAAAAACCTAGAAAATCCTAAAACACCCTATAAAAACCTTAGAAAATCCTAAAAATTCCTAAAATACCGTAAAAACCCTAGAAAACCATAAAACCCCTAAAAACCCTAAAAAATCCTAAAATCCTAGAAAACCCTACAGAATCCTAGAAAAGCCTAAAAAACCAAAAAAATCCTAAAAATCCTAGAAAAGTCTAAAATACCCTAAAAAACTCCTAAAAATCCTAGAAAACCCTAAATCCTAAAGCACCCTAGAAAACTCTAAAAAACAATAAAAGATCCTAAAAACCCCTAAAAAATCCTAAAAACCCTAAAAAACCCTAAAATACCCTAAAAAACCGTAAAAACCCTAAAAACCCCTAGAAAACTCAAAAACCCTAAAAATCCTAGAGAATATCTGAAAATCCCAAGAAAACCCTAAAAAACACCTAGAAAACCATAAAAGGTCCTAAAAACCCAAAAAACCATAGAAAATCCTAAAAAATCCTAGAAAACCTTAAAAACCCTAAAAACCATAGAAAATTCTCAAAAAATCTTAAAATCTCTAGAGAATCCTAAAAAACCTTAAATACCTTAAAAAATATTAGAAAACCCTAAAAAACTCTAAAAATACCCTAGAAAACCAAAAAAATCTCTAAAAATGCTAGGAAATCCTAAAAAACTCTAAGAATCCGAAAATACCCTAAAAAGCCTAAAAAAATCCTAAAAACCTTAAAAAACCATAAAAAACCCTAGAAAATCCTAAAAAATTCTAAAAACTCTAGAAAACCCTAAAAATCCTAAAACTAAAAAACAAAAAATCTTAGAAAACCCTTAAAAAACCTTAGAAAAACCTAAAAAATCCCAAAAAACCCTGAAAAAACCCAAAAAATGCTCGAAAACCATAAAAACCCTAAAAAACACTAGAAAACCCTAAAAAAACCTAGAAACCTTAGAAAATCCTAAAAATCCTAGAAAAACCTAAAAACTCCAAAAACCCTAAAAACCCTCGAAAACCCTAAAACCCTAGAAAATCCTAAAATTACCAAAAACCCTAAAAACCCTAAAAACGGTAAAAAAAAACCCCGAGAAAACCCTAAAAAACCTAAAAATACTAGAAAATCCTAAAAACCTAAAAAACCATAGAAAACCCAAAAAATCCATAAAAAACCTAGAAAATCCTAAAACCCTAGAAAACCTTAAAAACCCTAGATAACCTTAAAAACCCTTTCAAATCTTAAATAATCCGAAATAACGTAAAAAACCCTAAAACACTCGAAATACCTTAGAAAACCCAAGAAATCTCTTAAATACCGTAAAAACCCTAGAAAACTTGAAAAACTTTAAAAACCCCTAAAAACCATAGAAAAACCCCAGAAAACTGTAAAAAATCCTAAAAACACTAAAAATCGTAGAAAACCACAAAAAATCCTAGAAAACCATAAAAACCCTAAAAACTCTAGAAAACCCTAAAAATTCCTAAAAACCATAAAAAACCCTAGAAAACCCTAAAAACATTGAAAACCCAAAAAACCCAGGGAAACCCTAACAAATACTAAAATTCCTGTAAAACTCTAAAAACCCTAAAAATTCTAGAAAATCATGGAAAACTTTCAAAACTCTAGAAAACGTAAAAACACTAAAAGGCCCTAGAAAACCCTAAAAACTCTAAAACCCTAGAAACCCTAAAAGACCTAAATTTTTCTAGGGTTTTCTATGGCTTTTAGGGTCTTTAGGTTTTTCTATAGTTTTTAGGGTTTTTAGGGTTTTTAGGGGTTTCTTGGGTTTTTTAGGGTTTCTAGGATTTTTCAGAGTTTTTAGAGTTTTTTAGGGTCTTTTAGGGTTTTTAGTTTTCTCTAGGGTTTATTCTAGGGTTTTTATTGTTTTCTAGGATTCTTAGGATTTCTAGGATTTTCTAGGGTTTTCTAGTGTGTTTAGGGATTTTTAAAGTTTCTATGGTTTTTATGGTATTTTAGGATTCTGTATAATTTTCTTGGGTTTCTAGGATTTTCTAGGGTTTTTTAGAGTTTTTAGAGTTTTTTAGGTTTTTAGAGGTTTTAGGATTTTCTAGGGTTTTTAGGGATTTTTTGGGATTTCGAGGGTTTTTTTTTGTGTTTTTAGGGGTTTGTTTTATGGTTTTCTAGAGTTTTTAGGGTTTTCTAGGGTTATTAGGGTTTTTTGGGGTTTTCTAGTATTTTTAGTATTTTCCATTATTTTTAGGGATAATTTGGATTTTCTTGGGTTTTATAGGTTTTTTACGGTTATCTAGGGATTTTAGGTGTTTTTAGGAATTTCTAGGTTTTTTGGGTTTTCTAGGGTTTTTAGCAGTTTTTAGGATTTTTAGGGGTTTTTTGGGTTTTCTAGGCTTTTTTTTACGTTTTTTAGGGTTTTTTAGGTTTTTAGGTTTTTTTATGGTTTTTTAGGGTTTTTTAGCATTTTCTAGGGCTTTAAGAATTTTTTATGGTTTTCTAGGGTCTTTTAGAGTTTTTTAGATTTTTTTAGGGTTTTCTAGGATTTTTTAGGGTTTTTTAGAGTTTTCTAGGGTTTTTAAGGTTTTTCAGGGTTTTTTTTGGATTTTTTATGGTTTTTTTAGGGATTTTTAGGTTTTGTTGGATTTCTAAGGTTTTCTAGGCTTTTTTAGGGTTTGCTAGGATTTTTAGGATTTTTTAAGGTTTTTGAGGATTTTTTTAGGGTTTTTTCTAGGGTTTTTATGGTTTTTTACTTTTTTAGGATTTTCTAGGGTTTTTAGGGATTTTTGGGTTTTCTAGGATTTTTTATGGATTTTAGGTTTTTCTAGGATTTTCTTTGGTTTTTTATAGTTTTCTAGGATTTCTTATGGTTTTTAGGTTTTTTTTTTTGAGATTTTTATGGTTTTTTAGTGTTTTGTATGGTTTTTTTTATTTTTTTAGGGTTTTTTAGGGTTTTCAAATAATTTTTAGGATTTTTTAAAGTTCTCTAGGGTTTTTAGGATTTTTAAGGGTTTTAAGGTATTTTAGGGTTTTTAGGGTTCTAGAAAACCCGGGTTTTTAGGGTTCTAGAAAACCCAAAAAACCCTAAAAAACCTTAGAAATCCTAAAAAAATCTAAAAATCCTAGAAAATTCTAAAAAATCCTAGAAAACCTTTAAAAACCCTAAAAACCCTAGAAAACCCAAAAAATCCCCAAAATCCTAGAAAAGCCTAAAAAACCCTAAAAATCCTAAAATACCCTAAAACGCCTAGAAAACCCTAAAAACCCTAAAAAACCATAAAAATCCTAGAAGATCTTAAAAAATTCTAAAAACTCTAGAAAATCCTAAAAAATCCAAAAAACCCAAGAATACCCAAAAAATCCTAAAAACCTTAAAACCCCAGAAAACCCCTAAAAACCATAGAAAACCCTTAAAAAATCTTAGAAAAACCTAAAAAACCCTAAAAACCTAAAAAACCCTAAAAACCTAAAAACCCTAAAAACCATAAAACCATAAAACCCTAAAAACCAAGAAAAACCCTAAAAAAACCTTTAAACCCCAAAAACCCTAAAAATTTTCGAAAACCCTTAAAACTCTAAAAAACCCCTAAAACCCCAAAAAATCCCTAAAAACCTAGAAAATCCTAAAAATCCTAGAAAACCTTAAAAACCGTAGATAACCCTAAAAATCCTTGTAAATCTTAAAAAACCCGAAAAATTCTAAAAAACCCTAGAAAATCCTAAAACACCCGAAATACTTTAGAAAACCCAAGAAATCCCTTAAATACCATAAAAACCCTAGAAAACTTTAAAAACCCCTAAAAACCATAGAAAACACTAAAAAACCCTGGAAAACCCTAAAAACCCTAGAAAATCTAAAAAACCCACAAACCCTAGAAAACCGTAAAAACCATAAAAAATCTAAAAATCTTAGAAAACCCAAAAAGCCCCTAAAAAACCTAAAAACCCTAAAAAGGAATAGAAAACCCTAAAAAAGAATAGAAAACCCTAAAAATCGAAAAAAAAACCCTAGACAATCCGAAAAAATCTTGAACACCCTAGAAAACCATAGCAAATCATAAAGGACCCTAAAAAAATCCTAGAAAATCCTAAAAATCTCTAAAAACCCTAGAGAATCCTAAAAAACCCTAAAAACATTAAAAAAACACTAGAAAACCCTAAAAAACCTTTAAAACCGTAAAAGAATCCTAGAAAACCATAAAAAATCCTAGAAAACCATAAAATCCCTAAAAACTCTTGAAAACCCTAAAAAATAACAAAATCCATAAAAAATCCTAGAAATTCCTAAAAAATGTTGAAACCAAAAAATCCAAGGAAACCCTAAAAAATACTAAATATCCTTTAAAACCCTAAAAAACCCTAAAAATCCTAGAAAATCATAGAAAACTTTCAAAACTTTAGAAAATGTAAAAACCCTAATAGGCCCTAGAAAACCCTAAAAACCCTAAAAATCCTTAAAAACCCTAGAAACCCTAAAAAATCTAAATTTTTCAAGGGTTTTCTATGGCTTTTAGGGTTTTAAAGATTTTCTAGGGCTTTTTAGAGTCATTAGGGTTTTCTAGAGTTTTCAGGGTTTTCTAGGATTTTGTAGAGTTTTTAGGATTTTTAGGGGTTTTTAATGTTTTCTAGGATTTCTAGGGTTTTTCAGTGTTTTTAGGGTTTTTTAGGGTCTTCAAGGGTTTTTAGGATTCTCTAGGATTTATTCTAGGGTTTTTATTTTTTTTCTAGGATTTTTAGGTTTTTCTAGGGTTTTCTCTGAGTTTTTTAAGGTTTTCTAGTG
This sequence comes from Arachis duranensis, assembly GCF_000817695.3. Classification (NCBI taxonomy): domain Eukaryota; kingdom Viridiplantae; phylum Streptophyta; class Magnoliopsida; order Fabales; family Fabaceae; genus Arachis; species Arachis duranensis. The sequence continues at coordinate 33,552 of NW_026264941.1, read as the reverse complement.
TGTTTAGGGGTTTTTAGGGTCTTCTAGGGTTTTTATGGTATTTTAGGATTTTCTAGGTTTTCTGGGATTTTTAGAGTTGTTTATGTTTTCTAGAGTTTTTAGGATTTTCTAGGATTTTTAGGGATTTTTTGAGATTTCTAGGGTTTTCTAGGGTTATTAGGGTTTTCTAGGATTATTAGGGTTTTTTAGGGTTTTTAGGGTTTTCTAGGGTTATTAGGGTTCTTTGGGGTTTTCTAGGGTTATTAAGATTTTTTGGGGTTTTCTAGGTTTTTTTTTGCGTTTTCTAGGAATTTTAGGGTTTTTGGGTTTTCTAGGGTATTTAAGGTTTTTAAAGATTTTCTAGGGGTTTAGGGTTTTCAATGCTTTTTAGGGATTTTTTGGGTTTTCTTGGGTTTTATAGGGTTTTTAGGGTTTTTTTATGGTTTTCTAGGGTTTCTAGGATTTTTTAGGAATCTCTAGGTTTTTTAGGGGTGTTTAGGGTTTTTAGGATTTTTTGGGTTTTCTATGTTTTTTTTACGTTTTTTAGGGTTTTTTAGGGTTTTCTAGAGCTTTTAGGCTTTTTTTAGGCATTTTAGGATTTTTTACGATTTTCTCGGGTTTTTACGGTTTTTTAGGATTTTCTAGTTAGAGTTTTCTAGGGTTTTTAGGATTTTTTACTATTTTTTAGGGTTTTTAGGGTTTTTTAAGATTTTCTAGGATTTTTATTTGTGTTTTTTTGAGTTTTTTGGGTTTTCTAGGGTTTTTTAGAGCTTTTAGTGTTTTTAGAGTTTTTTTGGTGTTTTTAGGATTTTTTACGATTTTTTAGAGTTTTTAGGATTTTCTAGAGTTTTTTTTATTGTTTTTAGAGTTTTTAGGATTTTCTAGGCTATTTTAGGGTTTTCTATCTTTTTTTAGGATTTTTTAAGGTTTTCTAGAGGTTTTTTAGGATTTTTTTTAGATTTTAGGATTTTTTAGGGTTTTTAGAAATTTTTAGGGTTTTCTAAGGTTTTTAGGATTTTTTAAGATTTTGTATGGTTTTTAGGATTTTCTAGGGTTTTTAGGATTTTTTAGGGTTTTCTAAGGTTTTTTACGGTTTTTAGGGTTTTCTAGGGTTTTTAAGAATTTTTTGAGTTTTTAGGGCTTTTTAGGATTTTTACTGTTTTTTAGGGTTTTCTAAGATTTTCTATGTTTTTCTGGTGTTTTTAGGGTTTTTTAGGTTTTTTAAGGATTTTTAGAATTTTCTTGGATTTTTTAGTGTTTTTAGAGTTATTTTAGGGTTTTTAAGGTTTTTCACGGTTTTTAGGATTTTTTTAGGATTTTTACGGTTTTTTAGGGATTTTTAGATTTCCTCGGATTTCTAGGGTTTTTTAGGGTTTTGTAGGGTTTTTAGGGTTTTTTAAGGTTTTTGAGGATTTTTTGGGTTTTCTATGGTTTTTATAGTTTTTTAGGATATTCTAGGGTTTTTAGAGATATTTGGGTTTTTTAGGGTTTTATGGTTTTTGGGTTTTTTTAGGGTTTTCTATGGTTTTTAGGATTTTCTTAGGTTTTTTTAATGGTTTTTTAGTTATTTTTAGGGTTTTCTATGGTTTTTTTATTTTATTAGGATTTTCTATGATTTTTAGGGTGTTTTAAGGTTTTCTAGAATTTTTTAGGATTCTCGAAGGTTTTAAGGTTTTTTAGGGTTTTTAGGGTTCTAAAAAACTCAAAGAACCCCTAAAAATCCCTAATAATCCTAGAAAACCCTAAAAACCATAAAAATCTTAAAAACTCTAAAAACCGTAAAAAAATCCTAAAAAATCCTTGAAAACCTTAAAAAATCCTAAAAACAGACAAAACCCTAAAAAATCCTAAAAATCCGAAAAAACCCTAGAAAATCCTAAAAAATCGAGAAAAACCGAAAAAACTCTAAAAAATCCTAAAAACTGAATACTATAAGAATTGTACCATGCCAGTCTTGGACATCAAGAAGACCAAGAGTCCGTCTCAAAAACAGTGGTGCTGAAAGGGCGACAACTCATAAAGAAAGGCTAAGTCAGGACAGCAAGAAGCCCAATAATACGTTTCAAATTCAATAGGAGGCATAATTTATTATTAATTTTCGAATTTTTAGGCATTTATGTTAGTTTGTTTTGTTGTTAGAGTTGTTGGAAGATTTGAATTACTTCTGATTTGCTTAGTAGTATTTTTAGGGATTTTAAATTTAAATCAAATCTGATCTAATCTAATAAGATCAAATCTGATTTAAATTAGTTATCATATCTTTTAGTTATTTTGTTAGGTTCCTATTTAAACACCTTTGGTGAAAAAAATTTACATAACTTTTGATGAATAAAATTTTCTTAGTGCTTTATGCACGTTTTTATTGTGTGATTAAATGAGGTGAGTGATTCGCTTCGCTTGTTGCATAGAAAAAATTGAGTGATTCAATTTTCATCCCTCTGATCCAGGTTGTCAAGGACAGGTTCTTTGAAGGTCTAGTAGGAAAAACCTTTCCGGTGACTTAGGTTGCTAAGAACAGGTTTCTTAAAGGTCTAGCAGGAAAAAAACTCTATTTATCTATCCTTTTATTTTTCTGTTGCCTCTTTTTCTTATCCTTGTATCCTTTTGTGAAAATCCTAAAAACCCAAAAAATTCCAGAAAAACCTAGAAAATCCTAGAAAACCCTAAAAAAGTCATTAAAATCCTAAAAAACCCTAGAAATCCCTGAAAATCCATAAAAACACTAAAAACCTTAGGAAACATTAGAAAACCCTAAAAAACCCTAAAAATCCTAGAAAATCATAGAAAATCTAAAAATACCCTAAAAATCGCAGAAAAACCTAAAAATCCCTAAAAACATTAGAGAAACCTAAAAAATCATAGAAAACACTAAAAAACACTTGAAAATCCTAAAAAGTACTAAAAACCCCTAAAAACCATAAGAAAATCCTAGAAAACCCAAAAAACTCCTAAAAATCCTAAAAAACCCTAAAAAACCCTAGAAAATCCTAAAAACTCTAAAAAACCAAAAAAACCCTAGAAAACCCTAAAAACACTAAAAACTCCAGAAAACCTAGAAAACCCTAGAAAATCCTAAAAAAGCCTAGAAAATCCTAAAAACCCTTCAAAATCCTAAAAAACCCTAAAAACCCTAGAAAACCCTAAAAACTCTAAAAACCCTAGAAAGCCCTAAAAAGTCATAAAAATCATAGAAAACCATTAAAAACTCTAGAAAACCTTAAAAAACCATAGAAAATCATAAAAAAATCCTAAAACCCTTAGAAAGCACTAAAAAATCCTAAAAACCTGAAAAACGCTAGAAAACCCTAAAAAACTCTAAAAACCATAAAAAACCCTAGAAAACTCTAAAAACTCTAGAATAACCTAAAAAACCCTATAAAGACCAAAAAAACCATAAAAACACTAAAAACCCTAAAAAAAAGTTCTAGAAAACCCAAAAAATTCCTAAAAATCCTAGGAAACCCTAAAAAACACAAAAACCCAAAAAAAACGCTCGAAAACCATAAAAACCCTAAAAAACACTAGAAAACCCTAAAAAACCTAGAAACCTTAGAATATCCTAAAAATCCTAGAAAAACCTAAAAACTCCAAAAACCCTAAAAAACCCTAAAAACCCTCAAAAACCCTAAAAACCCTAGAAAATCCTAAAAACCCTAAAAACCCTAGAAAACCCTAAAAACCCTAAAAACGGTAAAAAAACCCGAGAAAACCCTAAAAAAAATACTAGAAAATCCTAAAAACTTAAAAAACCATAGAAAACCCAAAAAATCCATAAAAAACCTAGAAAATCCTAAAAACCCTAGAAAACCTTAAAAACTCTAGATAACCCTAAAAACCCTTTCAAATCTTAAATAATCCAAAATATCCTATAAAACCCTAAAAAACCCTAAAACACCCGAAATACCTTAGAAAACCCAAGAAATCTCTTAAATACCGTAAAAACCCTAGAAAACTTTAAAAACTTTAAAAACCCCTAAAAACCATAGAAAACCCTAAAAAACCCTAGAAAAACAGAAGAACACTAAAAACCCTAGAAATTCCCAAAAAACCCTTAAAAAACATAAAATCCCTAAACCCTAAAAAGGAATAAAAACCCTAAAAAATCCTAAAAAAGAATAGAAAACCCTAAAAAACCGAAAAAAAACCCTAGACAATCCGAAAAAACCTTGAACACCCCAAAAAATCCTAGAAAACCCAAAAAATCCAAAAACACCCTAGAGAATCCTAAAAAACCCAAAAAACACTAAAAAGCCCTAGAAAACCCTAAAAACCCAGAAAACCGTAAAAAATCCTAGAAACACTAAAAACTGTAGAAAACCACAAAAAATCCCAGAAAACCATAAAAACCCTAAAAACTCTAGAAAACCCTAAAAAATCCTAAAAAACCATAAAAAATCCTAAAAACATTGAAAACCCAAAAAACCCAAGGAAACCCTAACAAATACTAAAATTCCTGTAAAACTCTAAAAAACCCTAAAAATTCTAGAAAATCATAGAAAACTTTCAAAACTCTAGAAAACGTAAAAACACTAAAAGGCCCTAGAAAACCCTAAAAATCCTAAAAAATCCTAAAAACCCTAGAAACCCTAAAAAACCTAACATTTTTAAGGGTTTTCTATGGCTTTTAGGGTCTTTAGGGTTTTCTATAGTTTTTAGGGTTTTTAGGGTTTTTATAGTTTTTAGGGTTTTCTTGGGTTTTTTAGGGTTTCTAGGATTTTTCAGAGTTTTTAGAGTTTTTAGGGTCTTTTAGGGTTTTTAGTTTTCTCTAGGGTTTACTCTAGGGTTTTTATTGTTTTCTAGGATTCTTAGGATTTCTAGGGTTTTCTAGGATTTTCTAGTGTGTTTAGGGGTTTTTAAAGTTTCTATGGTTTTTATGGTATTTTAGGGTTCTATATAATTTTCTTGGGTTTCTAGGATTTTCTAGAGTTTTTTAGAGTTTTTAGAGTTTTTTAGGTTTTTAGAGGTTTTAGGATTTTCTAGGGTTTTTTTGGGATTTCTAGGGTTTTTTTTGGTGTTTTTAGGGGTTTGTTTTATGGTTTTCTAGAGTTTTTAGTGTTTTCTAGGGTTATTAGGATTTTTTTGGGTTTTCTAGTATTTTTAGTGTTTTCTATTATTTTTAGGGATAATTTGGATTTTCTTGGGTTTTATAGGTTTTTTACGGTTATCTAGGATTTTTAGGTATTTTTAGGAATTTCTAGGTTTTTTAGGTTTTCTAGGGTTTTTAGCAGTTCTTAGGATTTTTAGGGGTTTTTTGGGTTTTCTAGGCTTTTTTTTTTACGTTTTTTAGGGTTTTTTAGGTTTTTAGGTTTTTTATGATTTTCTAGGGTTTTTTTAGCATTTTCTAGGGCTTTAAGAATTTTTTTATGGTTTTCTAGGGTCTTTTAGAGTTTTTTAGAATTTTTTAGGGTTTTCTAGGATTTTTAGGATTTTTTAGAGTTTTCTAGGGTTTTTAAGGTTTTTCAGGGTTTTTTGAATTTTTTATGGTTTTTTAGGGATTTTTAGGTTTTGTTGGATTTCTAGGGTTTTCTAGGCTTTTTTAGGGTTTGCTAGGATTTTTAAGATTTCTTAAGGTTTTTGAGGATTTTTTTAGTGTTTTTTCTAGGGTTTTTATGGTTTTTTAGGATTTTCTAGGGTTTTTAGGAATTTTTGGGTTTTCTAGGATTTTTTATGGTTTTTAAGTTTTTCTAGGTTTTTCTATGGTTTTTTATGGTTTTCTAGGATTTCTTATGGTTTTTAAGGTTTTTTTTTGGGATTTTTATGGTTTTTTAGTGTTTTCTATGGTTTTTTTTGTTTTTTTAGGATTTTTTAGGGTTTTCAATAATTTTTAGGATTTATTAAAGTTCTCTAGGTTTTTAGGATTTTTAAGGGTTTTAAGGTATTTTAGGGTTTTTAGGGTTCTAGAAAACCTGGGTTTTTAGGGTTCTAGAAAACCCAAAAAACCCTAAAAAACCTTAGAAATCCTAAAAAAATCTAAAAACCCTAGAAAATCCTAAAAAATCCTAGAAAACCTTTAAAAACCCTAAAAACCCTAGAAAACCCAAAAAACCCCCAAAATCCTAGAAAATCCTAAAAAACCCTAAAAATCTTAAAATACCCTAAAAAGCCTAGAAAACCCTAAAAACCCTAAAAAACCATAAAAATCCTAGAAAATCTTAAAAAATTCTAAATACTCTAGAAAATCCTAAAAACCTTAAAACCCCAGAAAACCCCTAAAAACCTTAGAAAACCCTTAAAAAATCTTAGAAAAACCTAAAAAACCCTAAAAACCTAAAAACCCTAAAACCATAAAACCCTAAAAACCCTAAAATCCTAGAAAAATCCTAAAAAACCTTAAAACCCCAAAAACCCTAAAAATTTTCGAAAACCCTTAAAACTCTAAAAAACCCCTAAAAACCCCAAAAAATCCCTAAAAACCTAGAAAATCCTAAAAACCCTAGAAAACCTTAAAAACCGTAGATAACCCTAAAAACCCTTGTAAATCTTAAAAAATCCGAAAAATTCTAAAAAACCTTAGAAAATCCTAAAACACCCGAAATACTTTAGAAAACCCAAGAAATCCCTTAAATACCATAAAACCCTAGAAAACTTTAAAAACCCCTAAAAACCATAGAAAACACTAAAAAACCCTAGAAAACCCTAAAAACCCTACAAAATCCAAAAAAAAACCCACAAACCCTAGAAAACCGTAAAAACCATAAAAAATCTAAAAATCCTAGAAAACCCAAAAAGCCCCTAAAAAACATTAAAACCCTAAAAACCTAAAAAGGAATAGAAAACCCTAAAAAAGAATAGAAAACCCTAAACATCGAAAAAAACCCTAGACAATCCGAAAAAACCTTGAACACCCTAGAAAACCCTAGAAAATCATAAAGGACCCTAAAAATCCTAGAAAATCCTAAAAATCTCTAAAAACCCTAGAGAATCCTAAAAAACCCTAAAAACACTAAAAAAACACTAGAAAACCCTAAAACCCCTAGAAAACCTTAAAAAAATCCTAGAAAACCATAAAAAATCCTAGAAAATCATAAATTCCCTAAAAACTCTTGAAAACCCTAAAAAATAATAAAACCCATAAAAAACCCTAGAAATCCCTAAAAAACGTTGAAAACCAAAAAAATCCAAGGAAACCCTAAAAAAATACTAAAAATACTTTTAAAACCCTAAAAAACCCTAAAAATCCTAGAAAATCATAGAAAACTTTCAAAACTCTAGAAAACGTAAAAACCCTAATAGGCCCTAGAAAACTCTAAAAACCCAAAAAATACTTAAAAACCCTAGAAACCCTAAAAAATCTAAATTTTTCAAGGGTTTTCTATGGCTTTTCGGGTTTTTAGGATTTTCTAGGGCTTTTTAGAGTCATTAGAGTTTTCTAGAGTTTTCAGGGTTTTCTAGGATTTTGTAGAGTTTTTAGGTTTTCTAGGATTTCTAGGGTTTTTAAGTGTTTTTAGGGTTTTTAGGGTCTTCTAGGGTTTTTAGGATTCTCTAGGGTTTATTCTAGGGTTTTTATTTTTTTCTAGGATTTTTAGGTTTTTCTAGGTTTTTTCTGGGTTTTTTAAGGTTTTCTAGTGTGTTTAGGGGTTTTTAGGATTTTCTAGGGTTTTTTTATGGTATTTTAGGATTTTCTAGGTTTTCTAGGATTTTTAGAGTTTTTTATATTTTCTAGACTTTTTAGAATTTTCTAGGGTTTTTAGGGATTTTTTGAGATTTCTAGGGTTTTCTAGGGTTATTAGGTTTTTCTAGAATTATTAGGGTTTTTTAGGGTTTTCTAGGATTATTAGGGTTCTTTGGGGTTTTCTAGGGTTAGTAGGATTTTTTGAGATTTTCTAGGTTTTTTAGGGTTTTCTAGGTTTTTTTTGCGTTTTCTAGGAATTTTAGGGTTTTTGGGTTTTCTAGGGTATTAGAGTTTTTTAATATTTTCTAGGGGTTTACGGTTTTCAATGATTTTTAGGGATTTTTTGGGTTTTCTTGGGTTTTATAGGGTTTTTAGGGTTTTTTTTATGGTTTTCTAGGGTTTCTAGGGATTTTTAGAAATCTCTAGGTTTTTTAGATTTTCTTGGGTTTTTTAGGGGTGTTTAGGGTTTTTAGGAATTTTTTGGATTTTCTATGTTTTTTTTACGTTTTTTTTTTTGTGTTTTTTGGGGTCTTCTACGATTTTTAGGGTTTATTATGGTTTTCTAGGTTTTTAGGCTTTTTAGGATTTTTTTATTTTCTCGGGTTTTTACGGTTTTTTAGGATTTTCTAGTTAGATATTTCTAAGGTTTTTAGGATTTTTTACGATTTTCTAGGCTTGTTAGGGTTTTTTAGGATTTTCTAGGATTTTTATTTGTGTTTTTTTGGGTTTTTTTGGATTTTCTAGGGTTTTTTAGGGCTTTTAGTGTTTTTAGAGTTTTTTTTTGTGTTTTTAGGATTTTTTAGGATTTTCTAGAGTTTTTAGGATTTTCTAGGATTTTTTTATTGATTTTAGGGTTTTTAGGATTTTCTAGGCTATTTTAGGGTTTTCTATCCTTTTTAGGATTTTTTAAGGTTTTCTAGAGGTTTTTAGGATTTTCTTTAGATTTTTGGGTTTTCTAGGGTTTCTAGAATTTTTTAGGGTTTTCTAAGGTTTGTAGGATTTTTTAGGATTTTGTAGGATTTCTAGGATTTTCTAGGGTTTTTTAGGTTTTTCTAAGGTTTTTAGGAATTTTTTGGGTTTTCTAGGGTTTTTAGAGTTTTTTATGGTTTTCTAAGGGTTTTTAGGATTTTTAGGGTTTTCTAAGGTTTTTTACGGTTTTTTAGGTTTTTCTAGGGTTTTTAGGAATTTTTTGAGTTTTTAGGGCTTTTTAGGATTTTTACTGTTTTTTAGGGTTTCTAAGATTTTCTAGGTTTTTTAAAGTTTTTAGGATTTTTTAGGTTTTTTAAGGATTTTTTAGGATTTTCTTGGATTTTTTAGTGTTTTTTAGAGTTATTTTAGGGTTTTTAAGGTTTTTCAGGGTTTTTAGGATTTTTTAGGATTTTTATGGTTTTTTAGGGATTTTTAGATTTTCTCGGATTTCTAGGGTTTTTTAGGGTTTTGTAGGGTTTTTAGGGTTTTTTAAGATTTTTGAGGATTTTTAGGGTTTTCTATGGTTTTTATAGTTTTTTAGGATATTCTAGGGTTTTTAGGGATATTTGAGTTTTTTAGGGTTTTATGGTTTTTGGGTTTTTTTTGGGTTTTCTATGGTTTTTAGTGTTTTCTTAGGGTTTTTTTATGGTTTTTTGGTTATTTTTAGGGTTTTCTATGGTTTTTTTATTTTATTAGGATTTTCTATGATTTTTAGGGTGTTTTAAGGTTTTCTAGAATTGTTTAGGATTCTCGAAGGTTTTAAGGTTTTTTAGGGTTTTTAAGGTTCTAAAAAACCCAAAGAACCCCTAAAAATCCCTAATAATCCTAGAAAACCCTAAAAACCATAAAAATCTTAAAAAACTCTAAAAACCGTAGAAAATCCTAAAAAATCCTTGAAAACCTTAAAAAACCCTAAAAACATACAAAACCCTAAAAAAAATCCTAAAAATCCGAAAAAACCCTAGAAAATCCTAAAAAATCGAGAAAAATCGAAAAAACTCTAAAAAATCCTAAAAAACTATAGAGAATCCAAAAAACCCAAAACCACTAGAAAACCCTAAAAAATCCTAAAAACTATAAAAAACCCTAGAAAACCCTAAAAAAACTTAGAAAACCCAAAAATCCCTAAAAGCCCTAGAAAACCCTAGAAACCTTAAAAAAACCCTAAAAAACTTAGAAAATCCTAAAACACCCTAAGAACTTTAGAAAATCTTAAAAATCCCTAAAATACCGTAAAAACCCTAGAAAACCATAAAAACCCCTAAAACACCTAGAAAACCCTAAAAAATCCTAGAAAACTGACAAATGAATTTTTGTCGGTATAGAATTTATCGAGTGGTCAATTGTAGTACAGTCTAAACCAACGCAAAATCCATCATCAAACAAATCTACAATCTATATCCGAGAGTACTAGTCTCCCGAGTCGTTCTCCCTTGGAATTGTCAAAGTGTGCAGCTTATTGAATTAGTAAGCCTTGTTGGAATTCTTTGAAGGTCTTAGCAAGTAATGAGAAACAAACAATCAATTATCAAAAGGACTTGACTTAGGGTTGGCATTGGAAATTCTATCCTTATAGCTCATTCAATGTTGACAACAATTAGGCCTTGCTTCACTTAGTTATCCCCTATGGAAGAAAGTCAAATGAAAACAATCAACTTGAGCCACAAGTTCTAGCTTCACCTCATGGGAATCTAGCTTTAGTGCACTCCAAGTCAATTAGCAATCCCTAACTCTCAATCAACTATTGATACAACTATTTAATTCCTTCCAATGACCAAACCCTATGCCAAGTGCAAAAATTCTACTCCATAGCTAGTATTGACATTTTATCAAACATGTAATGAGCAAAAAGGAAGGTCATAGTGAAATGAAGAGAAAAGTAGAATTAAAAATATTGCAACACAAGGAATTAGCAACAAGTATCAAGGAGCAACAATGAGAATCAAAATCTCAATATATCAATGGAATCCAAAAATCATAGAATTGAATCCTAGATCCAAGGAATTTTAGCAATTACAACTACAACTTGAAATTGGAAGAGAAACCTATTACATGAACAAAGTGAAATGAAAGTTGCAATGGATCTCACCAAGGAATGGGTAAAATCCAGAATTTTGATGAAGAAGAACCCTAGTAGAAACTTGAGTTCTCTCTTCTCTCTCCCCCCCAAAAATATCTCAAAAACTAGAAAATGAACTAAGTGTCTTCAACCCTTGCTCCCTTGGTCTTCTTAAGCCTTTTCCCGCCAAAGCACTCCTCAAAAGTTAGGATCTCTAACCAACTCCACGCCTGAGTCACGTGACTTCTAAAAAAATCATTTTCGAACATTGGCGCGTACGCGCAAGGTACACGTGCGCGTCATGGATGCGGTTCTGGAGTATGCGCGGAGGCGGAACGTACGCGTACGCGTCCATGAGGATCCTGGCTTAGCCGCTACTCAAGCCGGCTCGTGGTTTGGCTCTTAGTCTCGGCTTCACGTTGCTCTCATCCGCGCGGGCGCGTCAGGTGCGCGCACGCGCCCATGCGGAAATTTCCAAAGCTCAATTCTCATGCTTCCTTCCTTTGCACCCGTCTTCTTTCTCTTTTCCTGTCCATTCCTACTCTATATCCTGAAACCACTTAGCACACGAGTCACGGCATCGAATGGCATCAAGAGAAAAATAGAAATGTATCTATTTTGGTGCAGAATAAGCATGTTTTCATTCATGAAGCAAAACTAGGAAAGGAATGCAAATCCTTCTATTTTCATGCAGAAAGTGTGTGAAATCATTGATAAACCCTTTGAAATTAGCACAAGATAAACCCTCAAAATGGGGTTTGTCAACCTCCCCACACTTAGATTCTAGCATGTCCTCATGCTTAGGAAAATGCAAAGAAATACAGAAGACCGAGGGGTTACAAACGCATAGGACTCACGAAATGCAACCTACTTATATGCATGCAACTACGACTAGTGCTGTTGTCTACTTGGTTGGGAACAAATCAGCTTTCTTATGACATATGCGAGCACATGGGACACGATGGTGGTCAATGCATAGGACTTGCCAATTTCTAAGTATCAAATGCAATGTATACAACCTTGCATGAGGAATGCTCGCAAGAGCCGGGAATCAAAGGATTGAGCATCGAACCCTCACCGGAAGTATTTGCGCTCTGATCGCTCAAGTGTTTAGGGTTGATACTCTCAATTCTCCCCTAATCATGCTTTCTAAGATTTGTTCTTCTTCTAACAATCAACATGTATTTCATGCATGCATACATCTATCATGAGGTCTTCTCCTTAGGTTGTAATGGGGCTAGGGTCAAGGTAGGATCATATATGGCTAGTGGACTTTAGGATTTGCATCTTTGATTAACTTAAACTTTCCCACTAACCTAAAAAACCCTAGAAAACACTAAAAATCTTAGAAAACCATAAAAAATCCTAAAAACTCTAGAAAATCCAAAAAACCATTAAAAATCATAAAAAAAACCCTAAAAACCATTAAAAAATCTTAAAAACCTTTAGAAAACCCTAAAAAATTCTAGAAAATCATAAAAAAACAGTAAAAAACACTAAAAACCCTAGAAATACCAAAAAAAACCGTAAAAAACACTAAAAATCCCTAAAAAATCCTAAAAATCCAGAAAATCCTAAAAAACAATAAAAATCTTGAAAAACCCAAGAAAACACTAAAAAACCCTAACAAATCCTAGAAAACCCTAGAAAATCTTAAAAAACACTAATAATCTTGGAAAACCATAAAAAACCCTAAAAACTCTAAAAAATCCAAAAAACCATAAAAAATCATAAAAAACCCTAGAAAACCATTAAAAAATCTTAAAAACCTTTAGAAAACCCTAAAAAATTCTAAAAAACCATAAAAAAAAGTAAAAACCCTAAAAAATCCCTAGAAAACCCTAAAAAAATCTCGGAAAATCCTAGAAAAATCCTACAAATCCTAGAAAATCCTAAAAAAATCCTAAAAATCCTAGAAAACTATAAAAACCCTAAAAACCCTAGAAGATGCTAAAAAATCCTAAAAACTCTGAAAAATGCTAGAAACCCTCAAAAACCATAGAAAACCCTAGAAAGACCTAAAAAAATCATAGAAAACCAAAAAATCCCTAAAAACCCTAGAAAATCCTAAAAAACCCTAGAAAACCCTAAAAAAAATCCTCAAAAACCTTAACAAACCCTAAAAACCCTAAAAAAGCCTAGAAAATACTAGAAATCCAAGAAATCCTAAAAAATATCCTAAAAACCATAAAAAATCCTAAAAAACTCTAAAAAACCCTAAAAAACCTAGAAAATCATAAAAAACCCTAAAAATTCTAGAAAATCCTAAAAAACCCTAGACAATCCCAAAAAACGCTAGAAAATCACAGAAAAACGTAGAAAATCCTTGAAAACCCTAAAAAACAGTAAAAACCCTAAAAAAAACCCCTAGAAAACTCAAAAAACTCCTAAAAATCCTAAAAATTCCTAAAAAAGAAAAAAAACCATAGAAAACCTTAAAAAACCTTAAAAACCGTAAAAAAACCTAAAAACCATAAAAAATGCTAGAAAATAATAAAAAACCATAAAAACTCTAGAAAAACCTAAAACCCACAAAGAACCATAGAAAACCCAAAAATCCCTAAAAACCCCTAGAAAACCCTAAACCCTAAACCCTAGAAAACCCTAAAAAATCCTAAAAATCTTAGAAAACAAAAAACCCAAAAAAACCCTAAAAACCCCAGAAAATCCTAAAATACAGTAAAAACCCTGAAAAACCCTAAAAAATACTAAAAAACTCTAAAGAATCATAGAAAACCCTAAAAAACACTAAAAATCTGAGAAAACCATAAAAAACCCTAAAAACTCTAGAAAATCCAAAAAACCATAAAAAATCATAAAAAATCCTAGAAAACCATTAAAAAAATCCTAAAAACCTTTAGAAAAACCTAAAAAATTCTAGAAAACCATAAAAAAACAGTAAAAACCCTAAAAAAACCCTAGAAAATCCTAAAAAAATCTTGAAAAATCCTAGAAAACCCTAAAAAACTCTAAAAATCCTAGAAAATCATAAAAAACCCTAAAAACACTAGAAAACCCAAAAGTCCCTAAAAACCCTAGAAAACCCTAAAAAATCCTAGAAAATCCTAAAAAGCCTACAAAATCCTAAAAAACCCTAAAACCCTAGAAAACCCTATAAAAAATTCTAAAAACCCTAATAACCCTAGAAAACCCTAAAAACCGTAGAAAACCATAAAAAAATCCTAGAAAACCCTAGAAAATCTTAAAAAATCTAGAAAACCTAAAAAACTCTAAAAACCCTAGAAAATCCTATAAAAAATCCTAAAAAACCCTAACAACGCTAGAAAACCCTAAAAACCCTAGAAAACCATAAAAAATCCTAAAAACCCTAGAAAATCCTAAAAAATCTAAAAAACCTAAAAAACACTAAAAACCCAGAGAGCCTTAGTAAATCCGAGAAACCCTAGAAAACCTTAAAATACCATAAAAACCCTAGAAAATCGTAGAACACCCTAGAAATCCAAAAAACCCTAGAAAACTATAAACACCCTAGAATAAAACCTAGAGAAGCCTAAAAACCCTAGAAGACGCTAAAAAACCCTAGAAACCCTAGAAAACCCAAAAAGCCCCTAAAAATCCTGTAAAACTGTAAAAACCCTAAAAACTCTAAAACACCGTAGAAAACCCTAAAGAACTCTAGAAAACCTTAAAGACCCTAAAAAGTCCAAGAAAAGCCTAAAAACCATATAAGCCGTAGAAAACCCTAGAATAATTGAGGCTTTTTAGGGTTTCTAGGGTTTTTAGGGTTTTTCAGGATTTTCTTTGGCCTTTTAGGGTTTTTATGGTTTACTAGGGTTTTTAAAGGTTTTTTTGGGTTTTTCAGGGTTTTTGGAGTTTTTTAGATTTTTCTATGGTTTTTAAGGGTTTTTTAGGATTTTCTAGGTTTCTTTAAGGTTTTTAGGATTCTCTAGGGATTTTAGGGTGTTTTAGAATTTTCTATGGTTTTTAGAATTTTATGGTTTTCTAGAATTTTTAGGGTTTTCTATGGTTTTTTTAGGGGTTTTTAGATATTTTCTAGGGTTTTTAGGATTTTTGGGTTTTCTAGGAGTTTTTAGGGTTTTTACAGTTTTTAGTGTTTTCTAAGGTTTTCTAGGGTTTTTAAAGATTTTTCGGTTTTCTAGGTTTTTTTAGGGTTTTCCAGAGTTTTTTAAGGTTTTTAGGGGTTTAGGGTTTAGGGTCTAGGGGTTTTTGCGTTTTTTGGGTTATCTACGGTTTTTTAGAGTTTTTTAAATTTTTTAGGGTTTTCTCGGATTTTTTAAGGTTTTCTTGGATTTTTTTAGGGTTTTCTAGGGTTTTTAGAGTTTTTTAGAATTTTTACTATTTTTTAGAGTTTTCTATTATTATTTGGGTTTTTAGGGTTTTTTAGAGTTTTCTAGGGTGGGGTTTTTTTAGCGTTTTTTAGAGTTTTCTAGGGTTTATTAGGAGCTTTTAGGGTATTCTAGGTTTTTTAGAGGTTTTTGAGGTTTTCTAGGGTTTTAACGGTATTTTAGGAATTTTTAGGATTTTCTAAGGTTTTTAGGATGATTTTTAGGGTTTTTTAGGGATTTCTAGTGTTTTCTAGGGCTTTTTAAGGTTTTCTAGGGTTTTTAGGGATTTTTGGGTTTTTTAGTTTTTTAGGGTTTTTGGGTTTTTTGGGTTTTCTATGAGTTTTTAGTGTTTTTTTAGGATTCTTTAAAGTTTTTTAAGGTTTTCTCGAATTTTTAGGGTTTTCTTGGATTTTTAGGGTTTTTTAGGGATTTCTAGGATTATTAGGGTTTTTTAGGATTTTCTAGGATTTTTAGGGGTTTTAGAAAAACACTAAAAACCTTAAAAAACCTTAAAACTTTTGAGAATCCTAAAAAATCCTAGAAAATCTTAAAACACCCTAAAAATCATAGAAAACCCCAAAAAACCCTAAAAGAAACTCTAGAAAACCATAAAAAACCATAGAAAACCCTAGAAAAACTTAGAAAAATCTTAAAAAACCTTAAAAACCCTAAAAACTCCTCAAAAATAGTTAAAACCCTAAAAACCCCCCAAAAACCCTAAAAAACCCTTGAAAATCGTAGAAAACCCTAAAAACCTCTAAAATCCTAGAAAACTATATATACCCTAAAAACTTTAGAAAACCCAAAAAATTCCTAAAAATCCTAGAAAACCCTAAAAAACCCTAGAAAATCTTTAAAACCCTACAAATTCTAAAAAACCGTAAAAACCCTAGAAAATCCTAAAAAACCATAAAAATCTTAAAAACCCTATAAAACTCCAAAAAATAGTAGAAAATCTTAAAAAATCCTAAAAAGCCTAAATAACCATACAAACCCTAGAAAACCGTAATAAACCCTAAAATAGAAGAAAATCCTAGAAAACCCTTAAAAAACCCTAAAAACGTTAAAAAAGCCAAGAAAACCCAAAAAATACCTAAAAAATCCTAGAAAATCGTAAAAAACCCTAGAAAAACCAAAAAGTCCCTAAAAATCCTAGAAAACCCTAAAAAATCCTAGAAAATCCTTAAAAAACCCTACAAAATCCTAAAAAACCCTAAAAACTCCAAGAAAACCCTAAAAACTCTAGCAAATCCTAAAGACCCTAAAAAGCCTTAGAAAATCCTAAAAACCCTAAAAGCCATAGAAAACCCTAGAAAAATTTAGGTTTTTTAGGGTTTTTCTATGGTTTTTACGGATTTCTAGAGTTTTTAAAGTTTTCTATGGTTTTCAAGGATTTTTAGGGTTTCCTAGGGTTTTTATGGGTTTTTTGGGTTTTCAGCATTTTTTAGGGTTTTCTAGGATTTTTCTATGGTTTTTATGATTTCTTAGGGTTTTCTAGAGTTTTTAGTGTTTTTATGGTTTTCTAGGGTTTTTAGGATTTTCTTAGGTTTTTGGGGTTTTTTTAGTGTTTTTAGGATTCACTAGGGTTTTTAGGAATTTTTTAGGTTTTCTAGGATTTTTCAGGGTCTTCTATGATTTTCTAGAATCTTTTAGGGGTTTTTTTGGGTTTTCTAGGATTTTTAGATTTTTTTATGGTTTTCTAGGGTTTTTAGGGTTTCCTAAGGTTTGTAGGGTTTTCTAGGGTTTTTAGGGGGTCTTTAAAGTTTTCTAGGGTTTTTCCGGTATTTTAAGAATTTCTTGGGTTTTCTAAGGTATTTAGGGTGTTTTAGGGTTTTTAGGATTTTCTAGGATTTTTAGGATTTTTTAAGGTTTTCTAGGATTTTTCGGGAATTTTTATGCATTTTTTGGGTTTTCTATGATTTTTTAGGGTTTTAAGGGTTTTCTAGTAATTTTAGGATTTTTTAGGGTTCATAGGGTATTTTTGGGTTTTTGGAAATTTTAGGAATTTCTAGGGTTTGTTAGGGTTTTTAGGGTCTTTTATGGTTTTAGGGTTTTTAGGTTTTTCTAGGGTTTTTAGGTTTTTAGGATTTTGGGATTTTTAGAGTTTTTCTAAGGTTTTTAGGGTTTTTTAGGGTTTTTAGAGTTTTAGTTTTGGGGTTTTTAGGTTTTTCTAGGGTTTTTAGGATTCTCTAGCCTTTTTAAGGTATTTTAGGGTTTTCTAAGGTTTTTAGGGATTTTAAAATTTTCTGGGATTTTTTAGGGCTTTTTAAGGTTTTTTAGAATTTTATAGGTTTCTTTAAGGCTTTTAGGATTCTCTATGGATTCTAGGATTTTTTAGAATTTTCTATGGTTTTTAGGGTCCAGGGGATTTTGCATTTTTTGGGTTATCTACGTTTTTTAGGATTTTTTTAGAATTCTTTAAAGTTTTTTAGGGTTTTCTCGGATTTTTTAAGGTTTTCTTGGATTTTTTTAGGGTTTTTAGAGTTTTTTGGATTTTTAGGATTTTTTAGGGTTTTCTATTATTATTAGGGTTTTTTAGGATTTTTTTAGGTTTTTTAAGGATTTTTTGAGTTTTTTAAAACCCTAAAAACCCTGTAAATTCTAAAAAACCCTAGAAAACCTTAAAACACCCTACAAATCATTGAAAATCCTAAAAAACCCTAAAAAATCTTAAAAATCCTAAAAATCATAGAAAACTATAAAAACCCTAGAAGATGCTAAAAAACCCTTAAACTCTGAAAAATGCTAGAAACCCTCGAAAATTATAGAAAACCCTAGAAAAACCTAAAAACTATAAAAAAACTATAGAAAACCCAAAAATCTCTAAAAACCCTAGAAAATCCTAAAAAACCCTAGAAAGCCCTAAAAAATCCTAAAAACCTTAACAAACCCTAAAAACCCAAAAAAAGCCTAGAAAATACTAGAAATCCGAGAAAATCCTAAAAAATTCCTAAAAACCATAAAAAATTTTAAAAACCGTAAAAAACCTTAAAAACCCTAGGAAACTCTAAAAAACCCTAAAAACCCTAGAAAATCATAAAAAACCCTAAAAACGTCAGAAAATCCTAAAAATCCCTAGAAAACCATAAAAACCCGACAAACCCCAGAAAAACCTAGAAAACTAAAAAAACAGTAAAAACCCTAAAAAAACCCTAGAAAACTCAAAAAATTCCTAAAAACCCTCGAAAATCCTAAAAAATAAAAAAACCATAGAAAACCTTAAAAAACCTTGAAAACCCTAAAAAAACCTAAAAACCATAAAAAACCATAGAAAACCCTAGAAAAACCTAAAACCCACAAAGAACCATAGAAAACCCTAAAAAACTCTAAAAATCTTAGAAAACCATAAAAAACCTAGAAAATCCTAGAAAATTCTAGAAAGCAGTAAAGACCCTGAAAAACCTTAGAACACACAAAAAAAACCCTAAAGAATCCTAGAAAACCCTAAAAAACTCTAAAAATCTTAGAAAACCATAAAAAATCCTAAAAACTCTAGAAAATCCAAAAAACCATAAAAAACTATAAAAAAAACCCTTGAAAAGCATTAAAAAAAATCCTAAAAACCTTTAGAAAACCCTAAAAAATTCTAGAAAACCATAAAAAAAAAGTAAAAATCCTAAAAACCCTAGAAAACCTTAAAAAAATCTTGGAAAACCCTAGAAAACCCTAAAAAATTCAAAAAATCCTAGAAAATCATAAAAAACCCTAAAAATACAAGAAAACCCAAAAGTCCCTAAAAACCCTAGGAAACACTAAAAAATCCTAGAAAATCTTAAAAACCCTACAAAATCCTAAAAAATCCTAGAAACCCTAGAAAACCCTATAAAACTCTAAAAACCAAATAAAACCCTAAAAAACTCTAGAAAACCTTAAAAATCCTAAAAATCATAGCAAACCCTAAACCCCCCACCGAAAACACTAAAAAACATAAAAAAACCGGAGAAAACCCGAAAAACTCTAGAAAATCCTAAAAAACCCTAAAAACACCAAAAAACCGTAAAAAACACTAAAAACCCTAGAAAACTCTAAAAAACCTAGAAAACTACAAAACCTCTAAAAACGCTAGAAAACCCTAAGAAAGCCTAAAAAATCCTAAAAACCCTAGAAAACCCTAAAAATGTTTAAAAAAATCATAGAGAATCCTAAAAACCCAGAAAAACATAAAAACCCTAAAAATCCTATAAAACCCAAGAAAATCCAAAAAATCCCTAAAAATCATAGAATATCCTAAAACCCCTAAAAACTCCTAGAAAACCTTTAAAAAGTCTAAATATCCTAGAAAACCCCAAAAAACTCTAAAATCCGTAGAAAACGCAAAAAACCCCTAGAAAACCTTAAAAACCCCAAAAAACCCTAAAAACCCCAAAAAACCCTATTAACCCTAGAAAACCCTAAAAACTCTAGAAAACCATAAAAAAAATTCTAAAAACCCTAGAAAATCCTAAAAACTCTAGAAAACCTAAAAAACTTTAAAAACCCTAGAAAACCTTAGTAAATTTGAGAAATCCTAGAAAATCCTAGTAAACCGTAAAAACCCTAAAAACCCTAGAAAACCCTAAAAAACCCTAGAAAATCGTAGAACACCCTAAAAATCCTAGAAAACTATAAAACCCTAGAGAAGCCTAAAGACCCTGGAAGACGCTAAAAAACCATAAAAACTATAAAACCCTAGAAACCCTAGAAAACCCAAAAAGCCCCTAAAAATCCTGTAAAATGGTAAAAACTCTAAAAGACCCTAGAAAACCCTAAAGAACTCTAGAAAATCTTAAAGATCCTAAAAAGTCCTAAGAAACCATAAAAACCCTAAAAACCATAGAAAACCCTAGAATAATTGAGGATTTTTAGGGTTTCTAGGGTTTTCTTGGCCTTTCAGGGTTTTTACGGTTCACTAGGGCTTTCTAGGGTTTTTTTTATGGATTTTACGATTTTCGAGGGTTTTTTTTGGATTTTTTAGGGTTTTTGGAGTTTGTTAGGTTTTTCTATGGTCTTTTAAGGGTTTTTTAAGATTTTCTAGGGTTTTCTAGGATTTTCTAGGTTTCTTTAGGGTTTTTAGGATTCTCTAGGGATTTTAGGGCTTTTTAGAATTTTCTATGGTTTTTAGGATTTTTAGGATTTTTTATGGTTTTCTATGATTTTTAGGGTTTCTAGGGTTTTGTAGGGTTTTCTAGGGTTTTTTAGGGTTTTTACGGTTTTTAGGGTTTTTAAGGTTTTCTAGGGTTTTTAAAGATTTTTCGGTTTTCTAGGTTTTTTTTAGGGTTTTCTAGAGTTTTTGAAGGTTTTTAGGGGTCTAGGAGTTTTTGCATTTTTTGGGTTATCTACGGTTTTTTAGGGTTTTTTTAGGATTTTTTAAAGTTTTTTAGGGTTTTCCATATTTCAAGGTTTTCTTGGATTTTTTTAGGGTTTTCTAGGGTTTTTAGAGGTTTTTAGGATTTTTTGAATTTTTTAGGGTAACTATTATTATTAGGGTTTTTTAGGGTTTTCTAGAATTTTTAGGGGTTTTTTGGGCTTTTTAAAACCATAAAACCCTAAAAAATCTTAAAACCCTTGTAAATTCTAAAAAATCCTAGAAAACCTTAAAACACCCTAAAAATCATAGGAAACAATAAAAAACCATAGAAAACAATAAAAAATCGCTAAAAATCGTAGGAGACTCTAAAAACTCTAAAAAACTCTAAAAACCCTAGAAAACCCTAAAAAAACCCTAAAAACCCTAGAAAACCCTAAAAAATAAAAAAAACCATAGAAAACCCTAATACACCTTAAAACCCTAAAAAAACCTAAAAACCATAAAAAACCCTAGGAAACAATAAAAAATCATAGAAAACCCTAGAAAAACCTAAAACCCACAAAGAACCCTAGAAAATCCAAAACTCCCTAAAAACCCTAGACAACCCTAAAAAGTCCTAAAAAAGCCCTACAAAATCGTAAAAATCCTAAAAAACCCATGAAAACCCTAAAAACTCTTGAAAACCCGAAAAAAACCTTAGAAAACCCTTAATCCTTGAAAACCCTAAAAATCTTAGAAAACCCAAAAAAAACCCTCGAAAACCCTAAAAACCCCAGAAAACCCTAAAAACCCTAGAAACCCTAGATAACCCTAAAAAATCTACAAAACCATCAAAACCGTAAAAACCCTAAAAATCCCTGAAAACCATAAAAACCCTAGAGAACCCTAAAAACCCTAGAAAACCCTAAAAGACCCTAAAAATCTTAGAAAACAAAAAAATCCTAAAAAATCCTAAAAACCTTAGAAAATCCTCGAAAATTCTAAAAAACAGTAAAAACCCTGAAAAACCTAGAAAACACTAAAAAATCCTAGAAAACCCTAGAAAACACAAAAAATCTTAGAAAACCATAAAAAATCCTAAAAACTCTAGAAAATCCAAAAAACCATTAAAAATCATAAAAAAAACCTAAAAACCATTAAAAATCTTAAAAACCTTTAGAAAACCCTAAAAAATTCTAGAAAACCATAAAAAAACAGTAAAAAACACTAAAAACCCTAGAAATACCAAAAAACCGTAAAAAACACTAAAAATCCCTAAAAAATCCTAAAAATCCCAGAAAATCCTAAAAAAATAAAAATCTTGAGAAACCCAAGAAAACACTAAAAAACCCTAACAAATCCTAGAAAACCCTAGAAAATCTTAAAAAACACTAATAATCTTGGAAAACCATAAAAAACCCTAAAAACTCTAGGAAATCCAAAAAACCATAAAAAATCATAAAAAACCCTAGAAAACCATTAAAAAATCTTAAAAACCTTTAGAAAACCCTAAAAAATCCCTAGAAAACCCTAAAAAAATCCTGGAAAATCCTAGAAAATCCTAAAAAACTCTAAAAATCCTAAAAAATCATAAAAACCCTACAAAATCCTAAAAAACCCTAAAAACCCTAGAAAATTCTAAAAACTCTAAAAAACCTAAAAAATTCTTAAAGTCCTAAAAAATTCTAGAAATCCCTAAAAACCCCTAAACACACTAGAAAATCCTAAAAATTCCTAGAAAATCCAAAAAAATCCTAAAAATCCAAGAAAACTATGAAAACCCGAGAAAATCCTAAAAAATTCCTAAAAAACCTAGAAAATCCTAAAAAACCCTAGAAAACCCTAAAAAAATCCTCGAAAACCTTAAAAAACCGTAAAAACCCTAGAAAACCCTAAAAAAGTCTAGAAAATACTAGAAATCCAGAAAATCCTAAAATCCATAAAAAATCCTAAAAAAAATTCTAAAAATCCTAAAAAATCCTAGAAAATCATAAAAACCCTACAAAAACAGTAAAAACCCTAGAAAATCCTAGAAAACCCTAAAAAACAGTAAAAAACCCTAAAAACACTAGAAAATTCAAAAAACTCCTAAAAACCCTAAAAACTCTGAAAAATACTAGAAACCCTAGAAAACCATAGAAAAACCTAAAAACCATAAAAAAACCTTAGAAAATCCAAAAATCCCTAAAAACCCTAGAAAATCCTAAAAAAATTCTAGAAAACCCAAAAAAATCCTCGAAAACCTTAACAAACCCTAAAAACCCTACAAAACTCTAAAAACCCTAAAAAACAGTAAAAATCCTAAAAAACACTAGAAAACTCAAAAAACTCCTAAAAACCCTAAAAATCCTAGAAAACCATAAAAAATAAAAACACCATAGAAAACCCTAAAAAACCTTAAAAACCCTAAAAAAACCAAAAAACCATAAAAAACCCTTGAAAACAATAAAAAATCTCTAAAAACCCTAGGAAACTCTAAAAAACCCTAAAAAATTTAAAAACCATAAAAAAACCATAGAAAACCCAAAAATTCCTAAAAAACCTAGAAAATCCTAAAAAACCCTAGAAACCCCTAAAAAAATCCACGAAAACCTTAACACACCGTAAAAACCCTAGAAAACCCTAAAAAAGCCTAGAAAATACTAGAAATCCAGAAAATCCTAAAATCCATAAAAAATCCTAAAAAATTCTAAAAATCCTAAAAAATCCTAGAAAATCATAAAAACCCTAGAAAATCCTAGAAAACCTAAAAAACACTAAAAAACCCTAAAAAACACTAGAAAACTCAAAAAACTCCTAAAAACCCTAAAAACTCTGAAAAATACTAGAAACCCTAGAAAACCATAGAAAACTATAAAAACCCTACAAATTCCAGAAAAACCTAGGAAATCCTAGAAAACCCTAAAAAACAGTAAAAACCCTAAGAAAAACCTAGAAAACTCATAAAACTCCTAAAAATCCTAGAAAACCCTAAAAAATAAAAAAAACCATAGGAAATCCTAAAAAACCTTAAAAACCCTAAAAAAACTTAAAAACCATAAAAAACCCTGGAAAACAATAAAAAACCATACTTCCCTAGAAAAATCTAAAACCCACAAAGAACCCTAGAAAACCTAAAAATCCCTAAAAACCCTAGAAAACCCTAAAAAATCTTACAAAATCGTAAAAATCATAAAAAAATTCTGAAAACCCTAAAAACCCTAGAAAACCTTATAAAAACTTTAGAAAACACCTTGAAAACCAAAAAAAAAAAATCCTCGAAAACCCTCTAAAAACCCCAGAAAACCCTAAAAACCCTAGAAAACCCTTAAAAAACCCTAAAAACCCTAGATAACCCTAAAAAACTTAAAAACCCTCAAAACACTCAAAACCGTAAAAACCCTAAAAAACCCTAAAAACCATAAAAATCCTAGAGAACCCTAAAAAAATCCTAAAAAACTCAAAAAACCCTAGAAAATCCTAAAAAACCATAAAAATCTTAGAAACAAAAAAAACCCTAAAAAATCCTAAAAATCCCAGAAAATCCTAAAAAACAGTAAAAATCCTGAAAAACCCTAGAAAACACTAAAAAACCCTAAAAAACCCTAAAAAATACTAAAAATCTTGAAAAACCATAAAAAACCCTAAAAACTTTGGAAAATCCAAAAAACCATAAAAAATCATAAAAAAACCCTAGAAAATAATTAAAAAAATCCTAAAATCCTTTAGAAAACCCTAAAAAATTCTAGAAAACCATAAATAACAGTGAAAAGCCTAAAAAACCCTAGAAAACCCATAAAAAATACTGGAAAATCCTAGAAAACTCTAAAAAACTCTAAAAATCCTAGAAAATCCTAAAAACCCTACAAAATCCTAAAAATCTTAGAAAACCCAAAAAAAAACCCTCGAAAACCCTAAAAACCCCAGAAAACCCTAAAAACCCTAGATAACCCTCAAAACCGTAAAAACCCTAAAAATCCCTGAAAACCATAAAAACCCTAGAGAACCCTAAAAAAATGCTAGAAAACCCTAAAAACCCTAGAAAACCCTAAAAGACCCTGAAAATCTTAGAAAACAAAAAAATCCTAAAAAACCCTAAAAACCCTAGAAAATCCTCGAAAATCCTAAAAAATAGTAAAAACCCTAGAAAACACTAAAAAACCCTAAAAAATCCTAGAAAACCCTAGAAAACACTAAAAATCTTAGAAAACCATAAAAAACCCTAAAAACTCTAGAGAATCCAAAAAACAATTAAAAATCATAAAAAACCCTAGAAAACCATTAAAAAATCTTAAAAACTTTGAGAAAACCCTAAAAAATTCTCGAAAACCATAAAAAAAGTAAAAAACACTAAAAACCCTAGAAATACCAAAAAACCGTAAAAACCCCTAAAAAACCCTAAAAATCCTACAAAATCCTAAAAAACAGTAAAAACCCTGAAAAACCCTAGAAAACACTGAAAAACCCTAAAAAATCCTAGAAAACCTTAGAAAACCCTAAAAAACATTAAAAATCTTGGAAAACCATAAAAAACCCTAAAAACTCTAGAAAATTCAAAAAACCATAAAAAATAATAAAGAAATCCTAGAAAACCATTAA
Source organism: Arachis duranensis (assembly GCF_000817695.3). NCBI lineage: Eukaryota > Viridiplantae > Streptophyta > Magnoliopsida > Fabales > Fabaceae > Arachis > Arachis duranensis. The sequence continues at coordinate 8,782 of NW_026264941.1, read as the reverse complement.
AAAATCTTAAAAACCTTTAGAAAACCCTAAAAAATTCTAGAAAACCATAAAAAATAGTAAAAAACACTAAACACCCTAGAAATACCAAAAAACCGTAAAAAACACTAAAAACCCCTAAAAACCCTAAAAACCCTTAACAAACCCTAAAAACCCTACAAAACCCTAAAAAAGCCTAGAGAATACTAGAAATCCGAGAAAATCCTAAAAACCATAAAAAATCCTAAAAAAATTGTAAAAAACCATAAAAACCCTACAAAAATAGTAAAAACCATAGACAATCCTAGAAAACCCTAAAAAACAGTAAAAATCCTAAAAAACACTAGAAAACTCAAAAAACTCCTAAAAACCCTAAAAACCCTAGAAAATCCTAAAAAATAAGAAAAAGCATAGAAAACCCTTAAAAATCCTAAAAAAAACCAAAAAAACCATAAAAATTCTAGAAAACAATAAGAAATCTCTAAAAACCCTAGGAAATTCTAAAAAAATCCTAAAAAATTTAAAAACCATAGAAAACCCAAAAATCCCTAAAAAAACTAGAAAACCCTAAAAAACCCTAGAAAACCCTAAAAAAATCCTCGAAAACCTTAACAAACCTTAAAAACCCTAGAAAACCTTAAAAAACCTAGAAAATACTAGAAATCCAGAAAATCCTAAAAAAAAATCCTAAAAACCATAAAAAGATCCTAAAAAAATTCTAAAAATCGAAAAAAATTCTAGAAAATCATAAAAAGCCTACAAAAACAGTAAAAACTCTAGAGAATCCTAGAAAACCCTAAAAAACAGTAAAAAAACACTAAAAATACTAGAAAACACAAAAACTCCTAAAAACCCTAAAAACACTAGAAAACCCTAAAAAACCATAAAATCCTAAAAAACCCAAAAAACCATAAAAAAAACCCTAGAAAACAATAAAAAATCTATAAAAACCCTAGGAAACTCTAAAAAACCTTAAAAAACTCTAAAAAAAACCCTAAAAACCCTAGAAAACCATAAAAAAACCCTAAAAACCCTAGAAAATCCTAAAATACCCTAGAAAACTATAAAAACCCTACAAACCCCAGAAAAACCTATAAAATCCCAAAAAATCCTAAAAACAGTAAAAACCCTAAGAAAATCCTAAAAACCCCTAAAAATCTTAGAAAACAAAAAAATCCTAAAAAACCGTAAAAATCCTAAAAAATAGTAAAAACCCTGAAAAACCCTAGAAAACACTAAAAAAACCCTAAAAAATCCTAGAAAACCCTAGAAAACCCTAAAAAACACTAAAAATCTTGGAAAACCATAAAAAACCCTAAAAACTCTCAAAAATCCAAAAAACCATAAAAAATATAAAAAACCCTAGAAAACCATTAAAAATCCTAAAAACCTTTAGAAAACCCTAAAAAATTCTAGAAAACCATAAAAACACTAAAAACCCTAAAAAAACCCCTAGAAAACCCTAAAAAAATCCTGGAAAATCCTAGAAAACCCTAAAAAACTCTAAAAATCCTAGAAAATCCTAAAAACCCTACAAAATCCTAAAAAACCCTAAAAACCCTAGAAAACCCTAAAAACTCTAAAAAACCTAAAAAATTCTAAAAGCCCTGGAAAATCCTAGGAATCCCTAAAAACCCCTAAACACACTAGAAAACCCTAAAAATTCCTAGAAAACCCTAAAAAATTCTAAAAATCCAAGAAAACTATGAAAACCCGAGAACAAACACCAGAAGCCTAAAAATCCTAGAAGATGCTAAAAAACCCTAAAAACTCTGAAAAAAACTAGAAAACCTAGAAAATCATAGAAAAACTTAGAAAAACCTAAAAACCATAAAAAAACCATAAAAAATCCAAAAATCCTTAAAAACCCTAGAAAATCCTAAAAACCCTAGAAAACCCTAAAAAATCCTCGAAAACCTTAACAAACCCTAAAAACCCTACAAAACTGTAAAAAAGCCTAGAGAATACTAGAAATCCGAGAAAATCCTAAAAAAAATCCTAAAAAACCCTAGAAAACCATAAAAACCCTAAAAAAACAGTAAAAACCCTAGACAATCCTAGAAAACCCTAAAAAACAGTAAAAACCCTAAAAAACACTAGAAAACTCAAAAAACTCCTAAAAACCCTAAAAACCCTAGAAACCCTAAAAAATAAAAAAAACCATAGAAAACCCTTAAAAACCCTAAAAAAACCAAAAACCCATAAAAAACCCTAGAAAACAGTAAAAAATCTCTAAAAACCCTAGGAAACTCTAAAAAACCCTAAAAAATTTAAAAACCATAAAAAAAACCATAGAAAATCCAAAAATCCCTAAAAAACTAGAAAATCCTAAAAAACCCTAGAAAACCCTAAAAAAATCCTCGAAAACCTTAACAAACCCTAAAAACCCTAAAAATCCAAGAAAACTATGAAAACCCGAGAACAAACACTAGAGAAGCCTAAAAATCCTAGAAGAGGCTAAAAACCCTAAAAACTCTGAAAAATACTAGAAAACCATAGAAACCCTAGAAAAACCTAAAAACCATAAAAAAACCAAAAATCCCTAAAAACCCTAGAAAATCCTAAAAAACCCTAGAAAACCCTAAAAAAATCCTCGAAAACCTTAACAAACCCTAAAAACCCTAGAAAACCCTAAAAAAAGTCTAGAAAGTACTAGAAATCCAGAAAATCCTAAAAAAATCCTAAAAACCATAAAAAATCGTAAAAAAATTCTAAAAACCAAAAAAAATCCTAGAAAATCATAAAAAGCCGACAAAAACAGTAAAAACCCTAGAGAATCCTTGAAAACCCTAAAAACAGTAAAAAACACTAAAAAACAATAGAAAACTCAAAAAACTCCTAAAAACCCTAAAAACACTAGAAAACCCTAAAAAACCTTAAAAACCCTAAAAAACCAAAAAACCATAAAAAATCCTAGAAAACAATAAAAAATCTATAAAAACCCTAGGAAACTCTAAAAAACCCTAAAAACTCTAAAAAACCCTAAAAACCCTAGAAAACCATAAAAAAACCCTAAAAATCCTAGAAACTCCTAAAAACCCTAGAAAACTATAAAAACCCTACAAACCACAGAAAAACCTAGAAAATTCTAGAAAACCCTAAAAAAGAGTAAAAACCCTAAGAAAAACCTAGAAAACTCAAAAAATTCCTAAAAATCCTCGAAAACCCTAAAAAATAAAAAAAACCATAGAAAATCCTAAAAAACCATAAAAAATCCTAGAAAACAATAAAAAACCATAGAAAACCCTAGAAAAACCTAAAACCCACAAAGAACCCTAGAAAACCCAAAAATCCCTAAAAACCCTAGAAAACCCTAAATATCCCTACAAAATCGTAAAAATCCTAAAAAAGCCCTGAAAACCCTAAAAACCCTAGAAAACCTTATAAAAACCTTAGAAAACACTTAATCCTTGAAAACCCAAAAAAAACCCTCGAAAACCCTCTAAAAACCCCAGAAAACTCTAAAAACCCTAGAAAACCCTAAAAAAACCCTAGATAACCCTAAAAAACCTAAAAACCCTCAAAACACTCAAAACCGTAAAAATTCTAAAAATTCCTGAAAACTATAAAAATCCTAGAGAACCCTAAAAAAATCCTAAAAAACTCAAAAAACCCTAGAAAATCCTAAAAAACCATAAAAATCTTAGAAAACAAAAAAACCCCTAAAAAACCCTAAAAATCTTAAAAAACAAAAAAATCCTAAAAAATTCTAAAAATTCCAAAAAATCCTAAAAAACAGTAAAAACCCTGAAAAACCCTAGAAAACACTAAAAAACCCTAAAAAATACTAGAAAACCCTAGAAAACCCTAAAAAACACTAAAAATCTTGGAAAACCATAAAAAAACCCTAAAAACTCTAGAAAATCCAAAAAACCATAAAAAATCATAAAAAAACCCTAGAAAACCATTAAAAAAATCCTAAAAACCTTTAGAAAACCCTAAAAAATTCTAGAAAACCATAAAAAACACTAAAAACCCTAAAAAACCCTAGAAAACCCTAAAAAAATCCTGGAAAATCCTAGAAAACCCTAAAAAAACTCTAAAAATCCTAGAAAATCCTAAAAACCCTACAAAATCCTAAAAAACCCTAAAAATCCTAGAAAACCCTAAAAACTCTAAAAAACCTAAAAAATTCTAAAAGCCCTAGAAAATCCTAGAAATCCCTAAAAACCCCTAAACACACTAGAAAACCCTAAAAATTCCTAGAAAACCCTAAAAAATCCTAAAAATACAAGAAAACTATGAAAACCCGAGAACAAACACTAGAGAAGCCTAAAAATCCTAGAAGATGCTAAAAAACCCTAAAAACTCTGAAAAATACTAGAAACGCTAGAAAATCATAGAAAACCTTAGAAAAACCTAAAAACCATAAAAAACCATAGAAAATCCAAAAATCCCTAAAAACCCTAGAAAATCCTAAAAAACCCTAGAGAACCCTAAAAAATCCTCGAAAACCTTAACAAACCCTAAAAACCCTACAAAACCCTAAAAAAGCCTAGAGAATACTAGAAATCCGAAAAAATCCTAAAAAAATCCTAAAAACCATAAAAGATCCTAAAAAAATTGTAAAAATCCTAAAAAATCCTAGAAAAACATAAAAACCCTAAAAAAACAGTAAAAACCCTAGACAATCCCAGAAAACCCTAAAAAACAGTAAAAAACCTAAAAAACACTAGAAAACTCAAAAAACTCCTAAAAACCCTAAAAACCCTAGAAACCCTAAAAAATAAAAAAAAGCATAGAAAACCCTTAAAAACCCTAAAAAAACCAAAAAACCATAAAAAACCCTAGAAAACAATAAAAAATCTCTAAAAACCCTAGGAAACTCTAAAAAACGCTAAAAAATTTAAAAACCATAAAAAAAACCATAGAAAACCGAAAAATCCCTAAAAAAACTAGAAAATCCTAAAAAACACTAGAAAACCCTAAAAAAATCATCGAAAACCTTAACAAACCCTAAAAACCATAGAAAACCCTAAAAAAGCATAGAAAATACTAGAAATCCAGAAAATCCTAAAAAAATCCTAAAAACCATGAAAAATCCTAAAAAAATTCTAAAAATCCTAGAAAATCATAAAAAGCCGACAGAAACAGTAAAAACCCTAGAGAATCTTAAAAAACCCTAAAAAACAGTAAAAAACCCTAAAAAACGCTAGAAAATTCAAAAAACTCCTAAAAACCCTAAAAACACTAGAAAACCCTAAAAAACCTTAAAAACCCTAAAAAAACCAAAAAAACATAAAAAAAACCCTAGAAAACAATAAAAAATCTATAAAAACCTTAAGAAACCCTAATAACTCTAAAAACCCCTAAAAACCCTAGAAAACAAAAAAAAAACACTAAAAATCTTAAAAATTTAAAAAAACCCTAGAAAACTATAAAAACCCTACAAACCCCAGAAAAACCTATAAAATCCCAAAAACCCTTAAAAACAGTAAAAACCCTATGAAAAACCTAGAAAACTCAAAAAACTCCTAAAAAACCATAGAAAACCCTAAAAAAACATAAAACCATAAAAAACCCTAGAAAACAATAAAAAACCATAGAAAACTCTAGAAAAACCTAAAACCCACAAAGAACCCTAGAAAACCCAAAAATCCTTAAAAACCCTAGAAAACCCTAAAAAACCCTACAAAATCGTAAAAATCCTAAAAAAGCCCTGAAAACCCTAAAAACCCTAGAAAACCTTATAAAAACCTTAGAAAACCCTTAATCCTTGAAAACCCAAAAAAAACCTCGAAAACCCTCTAAAAACCCCAGAAAACCCTAAAAACCCTAAAAAAACCCTAAAACCCTTGATAACCCTAAAAAACCTAAAAATCCTCAAAACACTCAAAACCGTAAAAACCCTAAAAATCCCTGAAAACCATAAAAATCCTAGAGAATCCTAAAAAAATCCTAAAAAACACAAAAAATCCTAGCAAATCCTAAAAAACCATAAAAATCTTAGAAAACAAAAAAAAAAACCTAAAAAACCCTAAAAATCTTAGAAAACAAAAAAATCCTAAAAAACACTAAAAATTCCAAAAAATCCTAAAAAACAGTAAAAACCCTGAAAAACCCTAGAAAACCCTAGAAAACCCCTAAAAAACACTAAAAATCTTGGAAAACCATAAAAAACCCTAAAAACTCTAGAAAATCCAAAAAACCATAAAAAAATCATAAAAAAACCCTAGAAAACCATTAAAAAATCCTAAAAACCTTTAGAAAACCCTAAAAAATTCTAGAAAACCATAAAAAACACTAAAAACCCTAAAAAACCCCTAAAAATCCTAAAAAATCCTGGAAAATCCTAGAAAACCCTAAAAAACTCTAAAAATCCTAGAAAACCCTAAAAAACAGTAAAAACCCTAGAGAATCCTAGAAAACCCTAAAAAACAGTAAAAACCCTAAAAAATACTAGAAAACTCAAAAAACACCTAAAAACCCTAAAAACACTAGAAAACCGTAAAAAACCTTAAAAACCCTAAAAAACCCAAAAAACCATAAAAAACCCTAGAAAACAATAAAAAATCTATAAAAACCCTAGGAAACTCTAAAAAACCCTAAAAAACTCTAAAAAAATCCTAAAACCTCTAGAAAACCATAAAAAAAACCCTAAAAACCCTAGAAAATCTAAAATACCCTAGAAAACTATAAAAACCCTACAAACCCCAGAAAAACCTATAAAATCCCAAAAAACCCTAAAAAACAGTAAAAACCCTAAGAAAAACGTAGAAAACTCAAAAAACTCCTAAAAACCCTAGAAAACCCTAAAAAATAAAAAAACCATAGAAAATCCTAAAAAACCTTAAAAACCCTAAAAAAACCTAAAAACCATAAAAAACCTAGAAAACAATAAAAAATCATAGAAAACCCTAGAAAAACCTAAAACGCACAAAGAACCCTAGAAAACCCAAAAATCCCTAAAAACCCTAGAAAACCCTAAAAAACCCTACAAAATCGTAAAAATCCTAAAAAAACTCAGAAAACCCTAAAAACCCTAGACAACCTTATAAAAACCTTAGAAAATCCTTAGTCCTTGAAAACCCTCAAAAAATTCTAGAAAACCATAAAAAAACAGTAAAAACACTAAAAACCCTAAAAATCATAGAAAACAAAAAAATCCTAAAATACCCTAAAAATCTCAGAAAATCCTAAAAAACAGTAAAAATCCTGAAAAACCCTAGAAAACGCTAAAAAACATAAAAAATCCTAGAAAACCTAGAAAACCCTAAAAAACACTAAAAATCTTGGAAAACCATAAAAAACCCTAAAAACTCTAGAAAATCCAAAAAACCATAAAAAAAATCATAAAAAACCCTAGAAAACCATTAAAAAATCCTAAAAACCTTTAGAAAACCCTAAAAAATTCTAGAAAACCATAAAAAATAGTAAAAACCCTAAAAAACCCTAGAAAACCCTAAAAAAATCCTGGAAAATCTTAGAAAACTCTAAAAAACTCTAAAAATCCTAAAAACCCTACAAAATTCTAAAAAACCCTAAAAACCCTAGAAAACCCTAAAAACTCTAAAAATCCAAAAAATTTTAAAAGCCTTAGAAAATCCTAGAAATCCCTAAAAACCCCTAAACACACTAGAAAACCCTAAAAATTCCTAGAAAACCCTAAAAAATCCTAAAAATCCAAGAAAACTATGAAAACCCGAGAACAAACACTAGAGAAGCCTAAAAATCCTAGAAGATGCTAAAAAACCCTAAAAACTCTGAAAAATACTAGAAACCCTAGAAAACCATAGAAAACCCTAGAAAAACCTAAAAACCATAAAAAACCATAGAAAATCAGAAAATCCCTAAAAACCCTAGAAAATCCTAAAAAACCCTAGAAAACCCTAAAAAAATCCTCGAAAACCTTAACAAACCTTAAAAACCCTACAAAACCCTAAAAAAGCCAAGAGAATGCTAGAAATCCGAGAAAATCCTAAAAAAAAATCCTAAAAACCATAAAAAATCCTAAAAAAATTGTAAAAATCCTAAAAAGCCCTAGAAAACCATAAAAACCCTACAAAAACAGTAAAAACCCGACACAATCCTAGAAAACCCTAAAAAACACTAAAAACACTCAAAAACAGTAAAAACTCGACACAATCCTAGAAAACCCTAAAAAACAGTAAAAACACTAAAAAACACTAGAAAACTCAAAAAACTCCTAAAAACCCTAAAAAATAAGAAAAAGCGTAGAAAACCGTTAAAAATCCTAAAAAACCATAAAAAATTCTAGAAAACAATAAAAAATCTCTAAAAACCCTAGGAAACTCTAAAAAACCCTAAAAAATTTAAAAACCATAAAAAAACCATAGAAAACCCAAAAATCCCTAAAAAAACTAGAAAATCCTAAAAACCCTAGAAAACCCTAAAAAAATCCTCGAAAACCTTAACAAACCCTAAAAACCCTAGAAAACCCTAAAAAAGCCCTCGAAAACCTTAACAAACCCTAAAAACCCTAGAAAACCCTAAAAAAATCCTCGAAAACCTTAACAAACCCTAAAAACCCTAGAAAACCCTAAAAAAATCCTCGAAAACCTTAACAAACCATAAAAACCCTACAAAACCCTAAAAAAGCCAAGAGAATGCTAGAAATCCGAGAAAAT
>NW_026264941.1:0-213 GCF_000817695.3 Arachis duranensis | reverse complement strand
CAATAAAAACCCTAGAAAATCCTAGAAAACCCTAAAAAACAGTAAAAACCCTAGAGAATCCTAGAAAACTCTAAAAACACCTAAAAACCCTAAAAACACTAGAAAACCCTAAAAAACCCAAAAAAACCATAAAAAAAACCCTAGAAAACAATAAAAAATCTATAAAAACCCTAGAAAACTCTAAAAAACCCTAAAAAACTCTTAAAAAATCCT
>NW_026264940.1:72068-73124 GCF_000817695.3 Arachis duranensis | reverse complement strand
ACCACCCCATCATAATTCACAAACTCACCAAAATAACTTTTCTGCACCAACATCCAACTCACAAAATTACCACACTAATCCACCTAACAACTTCCAACAACAATCAACCCCCATCATACCCCCAATTGACCATCATGAAACTAGAATCTCAAGTCTTGAAGCAACCTTGCAAGCACTTGCTCAAACCACTCAAGCCTTAGCTAAGGGACACAAGGAACATGAGGCATCATGAAGAATATTGAGAGACAAGTGGGACAATTGGCCAACCAAGCCGAGCGACCAACCAATGTTCTCCCAAGTGACACAATACCCAACCCAAGAGAAGAATGTAAGGCTCTGCAGTTAAGGAGTGGCAAGGTAGTTGGTGAAAGTTCGAATAAAGAAGCAATAAAATCCAAAGAGCAAGACACAGTGGAAGTACATGTGGAAAGGAAAGATGAAGAAAAGGGTTCAACATCTAACAAAGGCAAAGAAGCTGTCAAACCACAAGGCAATCCACCCAGACAAAGAAGCAACCATGATAGCAATGAGAGTGTGAATCCACAACAAGAAAACAAAAATGAAGGAGTAAAAGCTTATGTACCCAAGCTTCCGTACCCAACTAGGATACACAAAGGAGCAAAGGACCAACAATTCCCAAGGTTCTTAGAAATCTTCAAGAAACTTGAAATCAACATCCCATTAGCAGAAGCTCTGGAACAGATGCCATTATATGCAAAGTTTCTTAAGGAATTGATCACCAAGAAGAGAAGTTGGCAAGAAAAAGAAACGGTGATTCTCAATCAAGAGTGTAGTGCCATCATTCAAAAAGGGCTACCTCCAAAACTCAAAGACCCTGGCAGCTTCCTCATACCCTGCACGATTGGGAGCATGGCCGTTGATAAATCACTTTGTGACCTGGGAGCAAGCATTAACCTAATGCCCCTTACCATGATGAAGAAAATGATGATTGAAGAGCTTAAACCCACAAGGATGTCACTCCAACTTGCTGACAGATCCATCAAAATACCAAATGGAGTAGTTGAAAACCTCTTGGTGAAGGTGGGAAACTTCATA
>NW_026264940.1:67476-68063 GCF_000817695.3 Arachis duranensis | reverse complement strand
CATTTTCCTTGTGCTTGAGGACAAGCATTCATCTAAGTTTGGTGTTGGGGAGATTCAACCTTGCAAGTGAATTTCAATGGCCTCATCATCAAGGGATAGGAGAGGAGATGAAGGACAAGACACCTTTGATCAAAGAAGATTCAAATCCAAGCAAAGATGTTGTTCCAGAGTTACCATTCAAGCTAAGAAAAGATGAATACCCTGAAATACAAAAAATAATCAGAAAAAAGGGGATGGGAGCTTCTCTGTGACCAACATCAAGAAGTGAGCATGCTTCTCATCCATGAATTCTTCACTAATGTGATAAGAGAATATGATGATGAAGAACCTTACATGAGTTATGTAAGAGGTGTGATTGTTGATTTTAGCCCGGACACCATCAACAGGGTGCTAAAAGTCAAGGCAAAACAGTTCAAACGACCTAGCTATGAAGAAAGGGTTGAAAATGACCCAAGATACATGGATGTGGTAAGTGACTTATGCAGAGTAGGCACGGATTGGGTGTTGGATTCACATGGACAACCACTCAAACTTCGGAGAGGTGATCTCATACCTCAAGCAAAAGGATGGCATGACATAGTGAGGAG
>NW_026264940.1:63292-63865 GCF_000817695.3 Arachis duranensis | reverse complement strand
AGAGGAGCTCGAGGGCGTTGCCAACGCCAAGAACCATTGGCGTGCTCCTTGGTAACGCCAGAAATGGTTGCTTGGCTAGGCACCAAGCCTTGCCAACCACGTTGCTAACGGCAGGACGTGCTGCCAGCCACGTTGCCAACGCCAGGACGTGCTACCAGCCACGTTGCCAACGCCAGGATGTGCTGCCAGCCAAGTTGCCAACGCCAGGACGTGCTGCCAGCCAAGTTGCCAACGCCAGGACGTGCTGCCAGCCAAGTCTTGGTGCCAATCAAGTTGCCAACGCCAAGTCTTGGTGCCAACTATGTTGCCAACGCCAGAAAGAGCTGCCAACCACGTTGCCAACGCCGGGAAGAGCTGCTAACCACGTTGCCAACGCCAGCTTCTATAGGCGTGTTCAATGGTAACGTGGGAAGCAATGTTTGGAGCTAGGAAAGAGCATCGAGCACGTTGCCAACTCAAGAAAGCATTGGCGTGTTTGGTAACAACGCCAGGAAGCTTTGAATGGTGAAGAATGGAGGTAGCACGTTGCTAACTTGGAATATAGGGGCGTTATCCACAACAACTCCAACAAGG
>NW_026264940.1:60325-61196 GCF_000817695.3 Arachis duranensis | reverse complement strand
TCTGATAACTGTTTCCATGTCTTTATGCTTGCTGTAGGTTGGTTATTCAACCACCTTTTAGCTTGATCTTTTACAGCAAATGGAAACAGTAATAGTCTGTAGACATCCTGATCTACCTCTTTATCATGTACTGTGTCAGCAATTTGTAAGAACTGTGCCAGAAACTCAGTAGGTTCTTCCTGTGGAAGACCGGAATACTGGCAATTTTGCTGCACTATGATAATGAGTTGAGGATTTAGCTCAAAGCTGCTTGCTTTGATGGGAGGTGTACAGATGCTACTCCCATATGCAGCTGTAATGGGGTTAGCATATGACCCCAGAGTCCTTTTGGACTGATCAATCCCACTTAGATCCATAATGGATTGCAAATAGATATATTTTGTTTTTTTTTTTGAATTAAACGAAAAAAAATAAAATAAAACAAAAGAAAATTAAAGTGAAAATTCGAAAATCAAAAAGAAAATAAGATCAAAGCAAATTGAGAACTGAATCAATTAGTTGATCAAAAAGATTTTGAAAACAGCAATTAAAAAGATATGATTGAAAGATTTTTATGAAAAAGATTTGATTTTTGAAAAGAGGAAAAAGAAAAATAACAAAAAGACACCAAACTTAAAATTTTTAGAAAATCAAACACTAATTTTCGAAAATTTTTTAAGGGAAAAACACAAAGAGGACACCAAACTTAGAATTTTTATGAATCAAAAAGGGACTAAGAACATGCAAATTCGAAAATTATAAGAAAAACAAAAGCATGCAATTGACACCAAACTTAAAATATGAAACTAGACTCAACTAAAAGACTCTAAACCAACAAAATTAAAACAGTCCTAATCTAAGCAACAAGATAAGCCGTCAGTTGTCCAAACTC
>NW_026264940.1:59847-60160 GCF_000817695.3 Arachis duranensis | reverse complement strand
AGATTGTCGGCTTGAAGCAAGCTATGGTTATCTTGTAAATCTTAGTCAAGATATCAGAAATTATCAGGATTGATTGTGAAAGACAAAAGAACATGAAATGATTACTTGTTTTGCAGTAATGGAGAATAGGTTGAGGTTTTGGAGATGCTCCGTCTTCTGAATCTCTGCTTTCCTACTGTCTTCTTCATCAAACACGCAAGGCTCCTTCCATGGCAAGCTGTATGTAGGGTTTCACCGTTGTTCAGTGGCTACCTCCCATCCTCTCAGTGGAAATGTTCAACGCACCCTGTCACGGCACGGCTATCCATCTGTC
>NW_026264940.1:56078-59543 GCF_000817695.3 Arachis duranensis | reverse complement strand
AAACGTGTAAAGTGTCATGAGGTACAGATACAATGTCAAAAGATCCTATTAATAGTAAACTAGTAACCTAGGGTATACAGAAATGAGTAAATGACGTAAAAATCCACTTCTGGGTCCACTTGGTGTGTGCTTGGGCTGAGCAATGAAGCATTTTCGTGTAGAGACCTTTTCTGGAGTTAAATGCCAGCTTTTATGCTAGTTTGGGCGTTTAACTCCAAGTTTTATGCCAGTTCCAGCGTTAAACGCTAGAATTTCTGAGGCTAATTTGCCACGCCGGTTTGGGCCATCAAACCTTGGGCAAAGTATGGACTATCATATATTGCTGGAAAGCCCAGGATGTCTACTTTCCAACGCCGTTGAGAGCGCGCCAATTGAGCTTCTGTAGCTCCAGAAAATCCACTTCGAGTGCAGGGAGGTCAGAATCCAACAGCATCTACAGTCCTTTTCAGTCTCTAAATCAGATTTTTGCTCAGGACCCTCAATTTCAGCCAGAAAATACCTGAAATCACAGAAAAACACACAAACTCATAGTAAAGTCCAGAAAAGTAAATTTTAGCTAAAAACTAATAAAAATATACTAAAAACTAACTAAATAATACTAAAAACATACTAAAAACAATGCCAAAAAGCGTATAAATTATCCGCTCATCAAAAAGCATTCAATATTTAAGCACAAATCATCAATTTCTTGTATGAAAAAGCATAGAAAATAGGTATATGATGACATGTCATCACAGCACCAAACTTAAACCTTGCTTGTCCCCAAGCAAGAAAAGAATCATGTAATAAAGATTGACAATCCAAGGTAAGAAGAATAGCAACTCAATGTTCATGGTTAGCGAGTTTTCTATGCATGCTTCAATCACAAAAGAAATATAAATGATTGATGCTTCTATCTAGCTCATTTTATGAAATATTTTTCTTATAATTCTTCCTTGAAACAAGCTTTTGATTATTTTTTTTTGCTTCTCCTTTTGGGTGCTTTGCCCCATGAGTTAATAACAAAGCTACGACTTCTAAATGCTTTGTTTTCAAGTATTACCACTTGATACATAAGCACCACAAGCATTTGATTAGAGGACTTCATTAAGCTCATTTTTCTTTTCTTTTCTTGACTCTCTTTCAAGGTTTTCATGATTTCAAAAGATTTCACAAAATGTACTAGATGAAAAACTTCAATTAAATAAAATCCAATGCAATTGAGCAACAATCAATCATACTAGCTATCCAATACTTGTATGCACATGCTAAATTCTTCTTTAATTCCTTGTTTGTTTATGATCATGACACTTTACTGCTTTTGAACTCACAAACTTAAGTTGGTAGTCATAATGCCACAGCAACATGTTACAAATCAAAATTCAAACTATGCTTATTCATACCACACATGCATACAGAGAAGATAAAGACAATCATGCAAATTATAGTGTTGGAAACAAATGAGAGGAAAAGGAACTTTACAACCTTGTAGTTCATCTTCTCTATTGTTGTCATTTTCCTCCTATTCTCCTCCTTTTCCTTGCCAAACTCAGAATGCTTGCTCATCCTCAAGCAATAATTAGAACAATGGCTATGGGGCTAAGATGGATCATGAATGTCTTATACAATGAAATGTTAGTAGCACATGTGTTTTAAGCAAGCAAAATTAAAGATAACAATCAAGGCACAAGAGACAAAGACATTTTGATTGCAAACATAAGAGGGTGTGCATGATACATTGCATAAAAAAAAATATAAGTGGCACACCAAACTTAGTGTGACACTTTCTCTTGGAATTGATGCAAGTATCTTGTAAGTATCTGAACCAAATTTTGTTGCATAGCAACACCAAACTTAGAATGCAATCATATGTCAATTTATTTGAATTAAAACTAAGCAAGTGAAACTGTTATTTGTTAAATACAATCACCAAGTGAAGAATCTGTCATGAGTAAGGATGTTTGGGAGATGTATTAACAAACACAGTTAATAAAAGAAAGCATTAAAAACAAGGAAATGACTAAAACAATCAAGAAAACTAAAATTGTCTAACTAAAAAAATAATCTGCAGCGGCATTATGATTATGTAAACAAGTGGTGTTGCTTGAATGAATTGCATAGAAAAATAAGTGGCACACCAAACTTAGAATCTTGGTGTGTCACTTTCATTTTTGATTTGATGCAATCATCCAAAAAGATTGAAAATAATTTGTTGCAAGGCAACACCAAACTTAGAATGTAACCATATGCCAATTTATTGAATTTAAACAAAGCATAAAAAGAATGTTACCTACGGTTGGGTTACCTCCCAACAAGTGCTCTTTTAGTGTCATTAGCTTGACATGTTGTTCCTCACTTTCTTCCTTTTCTTCTAGTTGGTTAAGAGGAATGACTCCAAGAGGGGAGAAGTTTTAGATAATGTCCCTTGTTTTGGCCTCTTCTCAGCAAGCTTCCTTTTGAATTTGGCTTGATTGAGATTGCTTGCTAGTTCAGGGACAGGATTGGTGCTTTTGTTAGTTGCCTTCACTTCTTGGATGTCAAGACATGGTTGCTATGTGATTTTTGGAGTTTGATCTTCATCCAGAGCCTTTTGAATTGGTGGTTCAATGAGCTTGTCCTTCATGAGCCTCTCTGTTTCCCTTAAGTTTGGACGTTCTTGATTGTCCTCCTCACTAGCTTGTTCTTCCACTTCCTCTTTTACACTCAACATTTGCTTTAATAGCTCTTTCATGGAGGAGGTTTGTTGATCTTCCCAAGCTTTCTTCATCTCCTCTTCATATTTTTCGATCAGTGTTGAGCATCTTTGGTCCAAGGGAGTTTGAGGAGGTTGTGAGTGTTTAGGTTCTCTTGTCATCTCAAGCGCAGTTTTAGGTTCAAATATTTCCACCACCTCTTCCTTCTTTGCAATTTCACTTGATGCAGTAGCCTCTTCCTCTTGTTTTTCCTCCTTCTTCGTTGCACTCACCAATTGAGCTAGCTGCACTTCCATGTTTTTGAGGGAGTTTTCTTGTTCTTTCCAAACTTTCGTTGTCTTCTCCTCATATCTTTTGAGCATGGACTCAAGCTTTGAGAACCTTGAGTGGTTCATGGAAGTTTGTGTGGGTGGTGAGTTTTGAAAGGGGCTTTCTGTTGAAGCATGGTCAAGTAATGATATCTTTGGATGAATATCATATGGAGCATTAGAATTCCCTTCCTAGCCACCATTAGAATCATGACTTGCATCATTTTGTGATGGAAGGAAATATCCCATATGGTTCTCTTGCTCATCTTGTGTTTCTGAAGCAAATCTCCATGAGTTGGAGTGCTCAGAATGTGTATTTTCTTGGTGATATTCCCAGCCATCATTAGATATTGGTGATGGTGGATGATATCCCATAAAATTTTGTTTGACCATAAGATGAGTTGAACTCCATTTGTATTTTGTAAACATCAATGAAATTTGAAATTCATGTCACAGAGAAAGAATTTCTTAGTGAGGCAATAACT
>NW_026264940.1:40687-55123 GCF_000817695.3 Arachis duranensis | reverse complement strand
CCAGGAGGCTGCCCTGCCCTTGTGGAGGGCAGGGCAGAGTTGCCATGGTGCGCCAAGTGCTGCCCGTGCGTGCTTGGTGCTGGCCGTGCCAAGTTGTGTGCGCTCCTAAGCTCCTTGCCTTTACTTCGTTGAAGATCTTGTGTTCGAACCTTGGTGAAAGTACTTGAGGAGCAATTTTTCCTTGATTTTCCATGAAGAGAGCACGACATTGCCCTGCTCTCCAAGAGGGCAGGGCAGAAAATTGAGCGCTACTTTGTTTTGGAGTGAGGCTCCAGCTTCGAGCCTTGGTGGAAGCACTTTGGTTTATTTTCGCTTATTTTTGGCCCTTAAAGATGCCTTTCGTTCCTGCCTCAATTGTACGCCAAATATGGATTGCTATATATCGTTGGAAAGCTCTAAATGTCAGCTTTCCAGCGCAACTAGAAGCACATCAATTGGACGTCTGTAGCTCAAGTTATAGCCCTTTGAAGGAGGCATGGTCATGCTATGAGCGCCCAGATTTTACCTTAGCGAAAATTCTTGCTTCCAACCTCACATTGCATCACGATTCTGCCCTGCCCTTGGCAAGAGCAGGGCAGTGTGTGCTGATTGCCTATTCTTCATTAATTTGGTCATGGGTCACGCTTTTAAAAGCGTGGCCTAAGCCTCCAAAGTTTGCTCCAACTTCAAAGTGTGTCCCAAAGCTCTTTTTTTCTCCTTTTTTTGTGCTTCTTTGCTTCTTTTTCTTCTTATTTCCTACAAGATTTATAAAATTAAAATATCAAGAAAATATATCCTTTAAGTACAAAAGCATTCAATATTTAAGCACAAATCATCAATTTCTTGTATGAAAAAGCATAGAAAATAGGTATATTATGACATGTCATCAATGAACCTAATAAAACACAAAATAACAATAAAATAAAATTAAAATTAGATAAATAAAAATTGGGTTGCCTCCCAACAAGCGCTCTTTTACTGTCACTAGCTTGACAGTGGCCTCTCATGGAGCCACAAAGGTGAGGTCAATGTTGTATAATCCCAACACCAAACTTAGAGTTTGGTTGTGGGGATTCAACACCAAACTTAGAGTTTGGTTGTGGCCTCCCAACACCAAACTTAGAGTTTGACTATGGGGGCTCTTCTTGACTCTGTACTGAGAGAAGCTTTTCATGCTTCCTCTCCATGGTTGCAGAGGAAGGTCCTTGAGCTTTAAACACAAGGTAGGCCCCATTCAATTGAAGGACTAATTCTCCTCTGTTAACATCAATCACAGATTCTGCTGTGGCTAGGAAGGGTCTTCCAAGGATGATGCATTCATCTTCTTCCTTCCTAGTGTCTAAGACTATGAAATCAGTAGGGATGTAAAGGCCTTCGACCTTTACTAACACGTCCTCTACTAATCCATAAGGTTGTCTTACTGACTTATCTGCCAATTGTAATGAGAATAGGCAGGCTGTACCTCAATGATCCCTAGTTTCTCCATTATAGAGAGTGGCATAAGATTTATGCCTGACCTCAGGTCACACAGAGCCTTATTAAAGGTCATGGTGCCTATAGTAGAGGGTATTAAGAATTTACCAGGGTCTTGTCTCTTTTGAGGTAAAGTTTTCTGAATGCATGTATCTAGTTCACTAATGAGCAAGGGGGATTCACCTTCCCAAGTCTCATTACCAAACAACTTGGCATTCAGCTTCATGATAGCTCCTAGATATTGAGCAACTGGCTCTCCAGTTACATCTTTATCCTCTTCTGAGGAGGAATAGTCTTCAGAGCTCATGAATGGCAGAAGGAGATTTAGTGGAATCTCTATGGTCTCTATATGATCCTCAGATTCCTTTAGGTCCTCAATGGGGAACTCCTTCTTGTTTGAGAGATGTCCCAGGAGGTTTTCCTCACTAGGATTTTTGTCCTTCTCCTCCCTTGTGCATTCGGCCATATTGATTACTTCAATGGCCTTGCAATCTCCTTTTGGATTCTCTTCTGTATTGCTTAGGAGAATACTGGGAGGAGTTTCAATGATTAGCTGGCCCACTTGTGCCTCCAGATTCCTAATGGAGGACCTTGTTTCACTCATGAAACTTAAAGTGGCCTTTGACAAATCAGAGACTAAGTTTGCCAAATTAGAGGGGCTCTGTTCAGAATCCTCTGTCTGTTGCTGAGAAGATGATGGAAAAGGCGTGTTATTACTGAGCCTATTTCTTCCACCATTATTAAAGCCTTGTTGAGGCTTTTGTTGATCCTTCCATGAGAAATTTGGATGATTTCTCCATGATGAGTTATAGGTGTTTCCATAAGATTTACCCATGTAATTAACCGCTGCCATTGCAGGGTTTTCAGGATCATAAGCTTCTTCAGAAGCTGCCTCTTTAGTACTGTGGGATGCATTTTGCCATCCATTCAGACTTTGAGAGATTATGTTGACTTGCTGAGTCAACACTTTATTCTAAGCCAATATGGCATTTAGAGCATCAATTTCAAGAACTCCCTTCCTCTGAGGCGTCCCATTATTCACGGAATTCCTCTCAGAAGTGTACATGAATTGGTTATTTGTAACCATGTCAATAAGTTCTTGAGCTTCTGCAGGTGTTTTCTTTAGGTGAATGGATCCACCTGCAGAATGGTCCAATGACATTTTCGAAAATTAAGATATACCATAATAGAATATATCTAATATGGTCCATTCTAAAAACATGTCAGATGGACAACTTTGGGTCAGCTGCTTGTATCTTTCCCAAGCTTCATAGAGGGATTCACCATCTTTTTGCTTGAAGGTCTGAACATCCACTCTAAGTTTGCTCAGCTTTTGAGGAGGAAAGAATTTATCCAAGAAGGCCGTGACCAGCTTATCCCAGGAGTCCAGGCTATCTTTAGGTTGTGAGTCCAACCATGTTCTAGCTTTGTCTCTTACAGCAAAAGGGAAAAGCATGAGCCTGTAGACTTCAGGATCTACTCCATTCGTTTTAACAGTCTCACAAATCTGCAAGAACTCAGTTAAAAACTGGTAAGGATCTTCAGATGGAAGTCCATAAAACTTGCAGTTCTGTTGCATTAAAGCAACTAATTGAGGTTTAAGCTCAAAATTGTTGGCTCCAATGGCAGGAATGGAGATGCTTCTTCCATCAAATTTGGACGTTGGTTTTGTGAAATCACCAAGCATTCTCCTTGCATTATTGTTGTTGGGTTCGGCTGCCATCTCCTTCTCTTGTTCGAAAATTTCAGAAGGGTTGCCTCTGGATTGTTGTTAGTTAGCTTCTCTTAGTTTCCTCTTTAGAGTCCTTTCAGGTTCTGGATCAGTTAGTTTCCTCTTCAGAGTCCTTTCAGGTTCTGGATCAGCTTCAACAAGAGTGTCTTTTTTCTTGTTCCTGCTCATATAGGGAAGAAGAGAACAAGAAAAGAAAGAGGAATCCTCTATGTCACAGTAAAGAGGATCCTTATTGTTAGTAGAAGAAGAAAGGGAAGAAGAGTGAAGAAGAATGGGTAAGAATAGAGGTGGTGATCTGAGATGAAGAGAGATGAAGAGATGTGTTAGTGAATAAATAAATAAATAGAAGGAGAAGAGAAATAGAATTCGAAAATTACTTTAAAAAGAAGTTAATAATTTTAAAAATTAGAGATAAGATATAATTAAAATTAAAATTTAAAAGAATTTTTTGTAAAAAAGGAGGTATTTTCGAAAATTAGAGAGGGATAGGTAGTTAGTTGGTTTTGAAAAAGATAAGAAACAAACAAAAAGTCAAATAGTTAGTTGAAAAAGAAATTAAAATTAAATTTGAAAAGATAAGAAGATAAGAAGTTAGATAAGATTTTTTTTTTAAATCAAATTTTTGAAAAAGATAAACTTTTGAAAAAGATAAGATAAAAAGATAAGATAAAAAGATAAGATTTTTAAGGAAAAGAAATTTTGAAAAAGATTTAATTTTTAAAATTAAAATTAATTGCTTAACTAACAAGAAACTAAACATAAGATTCTAGAATTTAAAGATTGAACCTTTCTTTACAAGAAAGTAACAAACTTCAAATTTTTTAATCAATCATATTAATTGTTAGTGTAATTTTCGAAAATCATGAAATAATATTAAGAAAAGGATTTTTTTTTGAAAAAATTTTAAAATTTTCGAAATTAAGAAGATAAAAAATGAAAAAGATTGATTTTTGAAAAAGTTTTGAAAAGATAGGATTTTTAAAATTGAAAATTTGACTTGACTTGTAAGAAACAACTAATTTTAAAAATTTTTGACCAAGTCAACCCAAAATTTTTGAAAATTTGGAGGGAAATAAGGAAAAGATATTTTTTTTTGAATTTTTAATGATGAGAGAGAATAATTAAAAACGTCATTTTTATGTTTTTCTCTTTTCTTTATGGATCAAAACAAAGAATGCATGCAAGAACACTATGAATGTCAAGATGAACACCAAGAACACAATGAAGATCATGATGAACATCAAGAACATAATTTTGAAACATTTTTTATGCAAAGAAAACATGCAAGACACCAAACTTAGAAATCTTTAATGCATGGACTCTAACAAACAAAAAAATGCATATGAAAAACAACAAACAACACAAAACAAGAAAACATCAAGATCAAACAAGAAGACTTGTCAAGAACAACTTGAAGATCATGAAGAACACCATGAATGCATGAATTTTCAAAAAATGCAAGAATTTTTTTTTAAAGCATGCAATTGACACCAAACTTAAAAACTGACTCAAGACTTAAACAAAAACACAAAATATTTTTGGTTTTTATGATTTTATGTTTTTTTTGGATTTTTATTAATTAATTTTTTTTCGAAAATATTTTTTGGAAAAACAAAAAAGAAAAGAAAAATTTTGAAAAAGATTTTTGAAAAGTTTTAAAAAGAAAATTACCTAATCTGAGCAACAAGATTAACCGTCAGTTGTTCAAACCTAACAATCCCCGGCAACGGCGCCAAAAACTTGGTGGACGAAATTGTGATCATCAATGTTGTATTCTTTGTTGTTGTATGGAATAATTATAATGGCTCTTTGCTATGTGTGGACACAACACCGTTCAACTAACCAGCAAGTGTACTGGGTTGTCCAAGTAATAAACCTTACGTGAGTAAGGGTCGATCCCACAGAGATTGTTGGTATGAAGCAAGCTATGGTCATCTTGTAAATCTCAGTTAGGCGGATTATAATTGATTATGGATTTTTGAATAATAATAAATAATAAGCAAGAAATAAAGATAAATAACATAGGATAGAAATACTTATGTAAATTAATGGTGAGAATTTCAGATAAGCGTATGGAGATACTGTGCCCTTTCTTTTTCTACTTTCCTACTTCTCCTTCAATCCTTCTTACTCCTTCCCATGGCAAGCTGTATGTAGAGCATCACCGTTGTCAATGGCTACATCCCATCCTCTCAGTGAAAAAGGTTTAAATGCTCTGTCACAGCACGGCTAATCATTTGTCGGTTCTCAATCAGGTTGGAATAGAATCCCTTGATTCTTTTGCGTCTGTCACTAACGCCCAGCCTTCAGGAGTTTGAAGCTCGTCACAGTCATTTAATCCCAGAATCCTACTCGGAATACCACAGACAAGGTTTAGACTTTTTGGATTCTCATGAATTCCGCCATCAATCTAGCTTATACCACGAAGATTCTGTTTAAGGAATCCAAGAGATATGCGCCCGGCCTAAGGTAGAACGGAAGTGGTTGTCAGTCACACGCGTTCATAGGTGAGAATGATGATGAGTGTCACAGATCACCACATTCATCAAGTTGAAGCGCAACGAATATCTTAGAATAGGAATAAAGAGAATTGAATAGAAACAGTAGTAATTGTATTAAAACTTGAGGTACAGCAGAGCTCCACACCATTCATCTATGGTGTGTAGAAACTCCACCGTTGAAAATACATAAGTGAAAGGTTCAGGCATGGCCGAATGGCCAGCCCCCCAAAACGTGATCAATAGCCTCCTAAGATGAAGAATAAAATAAAACTGAGACCAAAGATGTTTAATACAATAGTAAATTATCCTATTTATACTAGACTAGCTACTAGGGTTTACATGAGTAAGTAATTGATGCATAAATCCACCTCCGGGGCCCACTTAGTGCGTGTTTGGGCTGAGCTTGATCTATCCACGAGCTGAGGCTTCTTTTGGAGTTGAACGCCAAGTTGTAACGTGTTTTGGGCGTTCAACTCCGGGTCGTGATGTGTTTCTGGCGTTTTACTCCAGACAGCAGTATGGAACTGGCGTTGAGTGCCAGTTTACGTCGTCAATTCCCGAATAAAGTATGGACTATTATATATTGCTGGAAAGCTCTGGATGTCTACTTTCCAACGCCGTTGAGAGCACGCATTTTCTGTAGCTCCAGAAAATCCATTTCGAATGCAAGGAGGTCAGATTCCAACAGCATCAGCAGTCCTTTGTCAGCCTCCTATCAGAGTTTTGCTCAAGTCCCTCAATTTCAGCCAGAAATTACCTAAAATCATAGAAAAACACACAAACTCATAGTAAAGTCCAGAAATGTGATTTTAACATAAAAACTAATGAAAACATCCCTAAAAGTAGCTTGAACTTACTAAAAACTACCTAAAAACAATGCCAAAAAGCGTATAAATTATCCGCTCATCAATGGACAACTTAGAGCTCTTTGTAAAACTAAGAACAAGAAGGAGTTGTGTAGTGGTTGGAAGTTAGGAATTAGGCTCATTAAGGTCAAAGCTTCAAGGTATAGGAACTATGATTAGAAGAATACCACTTTGCATGGGTCTCAACGGAAGGCTTGGTGTGCTAAAGAGAATTCTATGTGTCAACCACTCGGAAAGAAAAAGTATGAAGATCAAATTGAAGACGGGTGCGAAAATAAGATATGGGATCCCGGATCGACAAATAAAGACCAATTAGTGGAACTCATATCTTGGGTTACACTTTGCCCAAGCTTGGCAAAGATGGTTGGAAATTCTATCAACCAATTGAGAAGTAAAGATCCTTGGAGATTCAAGGATGAGTACAAGCATAAGCCGCCATGACAATGAGCTCCTCAAAATGTCCAACTTAAGGACTTAAACTAAAAGTGCTAGGCGGGAGACACCCCACCATGGTAAAATCTTTCCATTCTCTTTTAGTTTTGTTTAATAAGTGAATTGAGTTGCCATTGTAGGTAGATCTTCATTTCATATTGACTTGTTTGTATAGATTAGTTGTTAGTATATTGTATTCATTAGTAGTAGATGAATAAATCCTAAAATCAAATTGCATTTTTGTGAATTGTATGATTTTTGATTGAATAAAGAGTTGTATGCATTATAGGGAGCTCTTGGGAATTCTTCTTCTGCCTTTTTAGCCAAAAAAAAGAAGGGGGATGGCGCACGCGCACGCTGTACGTGCACGCGCCCATAATAGGATGCACCACCATACTAAACTCCAGAGAGTTGGGCCTCCCTTATGCGAGTATTAGGCTTTCAACCCAACTCGCAGGATGCCGACGCGCGCATCCCGCGCGCGCGTCCATGCACATAGGGAACCATGCATGCGGAAGCGCACTTGCCGCGCACGCGTCACCTGGCTGATTCCACCATTCCATACATGCCTCCCGAGGGTTAGGCGAGCGCTGGGCCAGCACTATGCATCCAGCCTAACTCCTAGCATGTGTGCGCACACCCTACGCGCACGCACCCTTACCATTTCTCACCATCCACGCATAAGCGCTCAAGCTGTGCACCCGCCCATCCCCAAATTCATCAATGCATGCAGACGCGCACGCTGTGCGCTCGCGTTGACAAACACTCGCGCAGACGCTTCTCCAACTCTCTTCCACTCTCTCATCCTCTCCGATCCCTATCCACCTCTGACCACCATCATCACCACCGCAACCGCCGGCAATCGCCGTGCCACCGCAACCTAACCATCACCCTCATTTCTTCCCTCTCTCGTTCACACCCAGATTCTCTTCCAGACTCTCTCACCCATCCTACCTATCTCTCACTGCCACCGTCCAGCGCCGTCGCGCCACCGCCGAACCTAACTCTCTCCCTTCTTTCATTTTTCTCCTACCTACAACACCCATCAACCCCAGCTCTTCACTTTATTGTCTCTCAATTCCCCCTCTACTCTGCCTCTGTGCACGCCGCCGTGGGTTTCTTCCACCACCACCATTCGAGGCGGCCGCTCAGTCTGATCACTCCCACTACCCTCCTTCCCTCTCCACATCTGTTTCTGCTTCCCATGATCTTAGCTCCCTACCTCTACCTTATTCCAACTCTGTTCTTAGTTACTGTTAGATTTGTTACTTAGATTTTAATTCTGTTTGTTATGTTAGAATAGAAATAACTGTTGTTAGGTAGCTAGGTTTTGGATAGAGGATTATAGGCCTGATAAGTGCTCCATTTGTGATTTTTTGTTTGAATTTGTACTGCTGTTTGGATTTTGCTCTATTTAAATGTTGCTGCCCTGATGGTTGGTTTGGTTTGAACTACTTTCTGATGTTGGCTGCTAAGGCTTGGTTGTTTGTTCAATTCATATGAACTCATGCATAGTTTTCGTACTTTTGATTTTTAATGAATTCATATGGAAGCTGATTTGACTGTTTGAATTTGGAAAATAGCCAATGTACTGCCGTAATGCTGCCAGATTTTTCCTAATCGTATTTCATGAAATGACATTATTTTGACGGGTGTAACAAACTTCTACTTGACAATTTATGTGTCAAAAGGCTTTTGTTACCTAAATGGTTTTGGAAATTCCTCAAAAATAAGTTGTGGTCATGCTTATCATATTCTTTGCTTGTATTCATGCTGAATTGCTTATGTGCATTGAATAGCTCGAATGAACTTTCAAATTGACCGTCAACATGGTTTTCTTTTGGAATTGACCGTCTGCTTGGCTTTCGTTGCATTGATTGATGACTCGTTTTCAATTAATTGCATCTTTTGCAATATCATATTTCATCATCAATGACTGCACTTCCCTCATGAGTGTGAACATGATTGTTGTACACATTTTGCAATTCTCTTTTAGTTAGCAAGTTTCCATCATAATACTAACCATCAATCTCACATTTTAACCCACTAACTTGTTTAACCTACTGACTTCATTTCTCATTTTACTTAACTCTTTAACCATTCGTTTGCATTATGATGATGAATGTGCCTAATACCTGAGCGTTGTGTTACATTGGTTGAAATGTTGAATTCTTGGGTTATGGCCATGTTTTCTGTTCTTACTTGCATTCCAAGTTTTCAATTTTAGTTCACATCATGATTGCTTGTCATTCATCCTACATCCTAAACATGTTCTTCCTTGCTTCATGCTACTTGCTTAATTGCTTATATTTTATTCTATTCTAATTTTCAGGATATTAGACAAAGGAAAGAGGAAAGCATCATCTTCCAAAAAGAGGAAGAGAACACCAGACCCCACTCTCTCCTCACTTCAAGCTTATGCTCAAAACCCTCTAAATGACATAGAAAAGGCAAACCAATTACTACCGGCTCAGGATATGGTCAAGTTCCCAAACCTTTACTGCGAACTCAGATTCCCAACCTATAATTCAAAGAATCTAAATATTGAGTAAAAGCTAGTAATTCCATCGAATTTGACCGACATCATCCACCAACGCATTGACCAGATGGGTTTAGCTTTTGTGGATAGAGAGTTGAGCTGGGTGAACCGTCTTGGGTGCAAGAATTTTATTGCAACTTTTTCCGCCAGTCCCTTGACTCGGTATTGGTTAGAGGAGTTGAGATACCTATCACCAAGGAGGCCATTGAGGATGCCCTTACCTGCCGGCCTAAGACCGGTGACACTGATGCCTTCCTACAGGCTGAGATAGAGCTTCACTGCATGACCTTCAATTTTGATGCACTGAGAGCAGTGGTAGCTACTCTAGAGGCCCCTAGGGTTATGGATGCTGAGAACAAGGCACCCAAGTGGATGCACTTCAGTAATCTGAGCCGAGAGGCTAAGACTTGGCAGCAGATCTTCGCTTACTACCTCATGCCTTCTACCCATTTTACAGAGATCCCAGTTGCTATGCTGATCTTGATCAGCTGTGTGCTAGAGGGGAAAGAGGTTTATTACCCCTAGCTGATCAGGTGATTTATATGGAGAGCCCATATCAAAGGCACCTTTCCTTTCCCGGTTATGATCACTCAGATGATTCAGAGGGCCGGAGTTTTGTGGCACCAGGATGATGTATCACTACCCCCACCGCTCCCTACGAAAGAGCCAGTTACTATTCTATGGGGATCCTGGGTGCACGAGAAGCCTACCTCCCGACGCTGATATCGGGCTAGAACAGCTGTTGAGGGAGCTGGACCCTCTTCATCATCAGCCCCAGCAAGAGCATCTACATCAGCAGCTACAGCAACACTTCCTTTACCACCACCACCAGCACCTCAGCCGACTTACTTTCTGGTTCAGCGTCTTTTCCAGTTCATGGAGCACAGCAAGTGCCAGTTCATGCATCGCTTGGATCGAATTGACCAGATGTTTGTGGCCCAGGGCCTTGAGCTACCCCATCTTCCGATGTCTTCCAGATCAGATGACGAGACCCACGAAGAGGAGCATACCGATTTACACAATGAGGGTACTCATGAAGAGGAGCCGGTTCACATGGAGGCACCGCCTCAGACTCAGGAGACTCAGCCTTAGCCAGTACCACAGCCTCAGCCAACACCAGAGCCTACCGGTGTACCTCTCCCGATCCTCAGGATTAGCATCGAGGACGATGCTTGATCTTAAGTGTGGGGAGGTTACCGTTGGCACCATTAGAGGACCGGTGAACATTTTGGCGTATTTCCTAGTTATATTTCCTAGTTATACTATCTTGTTTCTATTTTGTGCATTATTGTATATATTGGTTGTTTTGGTTTATTTTGGATACTTTTACCTTAGTTGTTGCATATTTTGGATGTTAGATATTTTGGATGCTAGATTTCATACTTTTAGTTGCATTTTTCTTTATATAGTTATCTTTTTAGTTTGTGGTTGTGATTAGAAATTGTTTTGGAATTGTCAAAGACCTAGTTAACCCTCTTTGCATATGCACTTGTTTTTTATTGAAAAAGGAAAGGGTAAACTAGGGAATTTTTAGAATCTCTCAATCACAACAATGCTTAGTAAAATATTGAGATTTTCCAAGGAATTTAACTATAGGGCACTACCTCAATTGATTGGAAAAATTTTTGAAACTTGCTTGAATTCATATTTTGTGAAACATGTTTTGAGCTAAGAACACAAGCAAGTGAGTTTTGAGCCTATTGATGTGGTTACATATTATAACCACTTATTTCCCTTCTTGTGCGCAATTATTCTCTTTCTATGATTGTGATCCATGATTTGCCCAATTCTATATGTCCAATTATTCCTTGTATTCATGCATTTATATGATTGAGGCCATTAATTCATTAGCTCACTTACCTAAATAGCCTTACCTTTTATCAACCTTTGTTAGCCAATTTTGAGCCTACGCTTAACCCACTTATTTCTCGATTTAGCACATTACAAGCCCCAAAGCAAAAAAATAATAAATGTCCTATTTGGATCTTTGATTAGCTTAGGCTAGTAAGAGTGCTTATTTTCAAGTTTAGTGAGGATTGGAAACATTGGTTGGGATAAAAGGGTGTGTTTCTATTTTTTATATTTGGGAATTGGGTACATACTTGGTGGACGAAATTGTGATCATCAATGTTGTACTCTTTGTTGTTGTATGGAATAATTATAATGGCTCTTTGCTATGTGTGGACACAACTCCGTTCAACTAACCAGCAAGTGTACTGGGTCGTCCAAGTAATAAACCTTACGTGCGTAAGGGTCGATTCCACAGAAATTGTTGGTATGAAGCAAGCTATGGTCATCTTGTAAATCTCAGTCAGGCGGATTTAAATAAATTATGGAATTTGGAAAATCAAATAATAGTAAATAAACATAAAATAAGGATAAAGTTACTCATGTATTTCCATGATGGGAATTTCAGATAGGTGTATGGAGATGCTGTGCTCCTCCTGAATCTCTGCTTTCTTACTGCTTCATCCAATCCTTCTTACTCCTTTCCATGGCAAGCTGTGTGTAGGGCATCACCGTTGTCAATGGCTACATCCCATCCTCTCAGTGAAAAAGGTCCAAATGCTCTGTCACAGCACGGCTAATCATCTGTCAGTTTTCAATCAGGTTGGAATAGAATCCCTTGATTCTTTTGCGTCTGTCACTAATGCCCAGCCTTCAGGAGTTTGAAGCTCGTAACAGTCATACCACGAAGATTCTGATTAAGGAATCCAAGAGATATGCGCCCGATCTAAGGTAGAACGGAAGTGGTTGTCAATCACGCGCGTTCATAGGTGAGAATGATGATGAGTGTCACAGATCATCACATTCATCAAGTTGAAGTGCAACAAATATCTTAGAATAGGAATAATTCGAATTGGATAGAAAATAATAGTAATTGCATTGAAGCTTGAGGTACAGCAGACCTCCACACCCTTAATCTATGGTGTGTAGAAACTCCACCGTTGAAAATACATAAGTGAAAGGTTCAGGCATGGCCGAATGGCCAGCCCCCCAAAACATGATCAATAATCTCCTCAGATGAAGAAT
This sequence comes from Arachis duranensis, assembly GCF_000817695.3. Taxonomy (NCBI): domain Eukaryota; kingdom Viridiplantae; phylum Streptophyta; class Magnoliopsida; order Fabales; family Fabaceae; genus Arachis; species Arachis duranensis. The sequence goes on along the minus strand of NW_026264940.1, from coordinate 42,568 downwards.
AAAATAAAACTGAGACCAAAGATGTCTAATACAATAGTAAATTATCCTATTTATACTAGACTTGCTACTAGGGTTTACACGAGTAAGTAATTGATGCATAAATCCACTTCCGGGGCCCACTTGGTGTGTGTTTGGGCTGAGCTTGATCTATCCATGAGCTGAGGCTTCCTTTGGAGTTGAACGCCAAGTTGTAACATGTTTTGGGCGTTCAACTCCGGGTCGTGACGTGTTTCTGGCGTTTTATTCCTGACAACAACATGGAACTGGCGTTGAGTACCAGTTTACGTCATCAATTCGCGAATAAAGTATGGATTATTATATATTGCTGGAAAGCTCTAGATGTCTACATTCCAACGCCGTTGAGAGCGTACCATTTTGAGTTCTGTAGTATCAGAAAATCCATTTTGAGTGCAGAAAGGTCAGATTCTAACAGCATCAGCAGTCCTTTGTCAGCCTCCTATCAGAGTTTTGCTCAAGTCCCTCAATTTCAGCCAGAAATTACCTGAAATCACAGAAAAACACACAAACTCATAGTAAAGTCCAGAAATGTGAATTTAACATAAAAACAAATGAAAACATCCCTAAAAGTAGCTTGAACTTACTAAAAACTACCTAAAAACAATGCCAAAAAGCGTATAAATTATCCGCTCATCACAACACCAAACTTAAATTGTTGCTTGTCCCCAAGCAACTGAAAATCAAATAGGATAAAAAGAATAGAATATACTATAAATTCCAAAATATCAATGAATATTAATTCTAATTAGTTGAGCGGGAGTTGTAGCTTTTTGCTTCTGAACAGTTTTGGCATCTCACTTTTTCCTTTGAAGTTCAGAATGATTGGCTTCTCTAAAAACTTAGAATTTCGGATGGTGTTATTGATTCTCCTAGTTAAGTACGTTGATTCTTGAACACATCTACTTATGAGTCTTGGCCGTGGCCCTAAGCACTTTGTTTTCCAGTATTACCACCAGATACATAAATGCCACAGACGCATGACCGGGTGAACCTTTTCAAATTGTGACTCAGCTTTGCTAGAGTCCCCAGTTAGAGGTGTCCAGGGCTCTTAAGCACACTCTTTTGCTTTGGATCACGACTTTAACCACTCAGTCTGAAGCTTTTCACTTGGGCCTTCATGACATAAGCACATGGTTAGGGACAGCTTGGTTTAGCCGCTTAGGCCTGGATTTTATTTCCTTGGGCCCTCCTATCCATTGATGCTCAAGGCCTTAGATCCTTTTTACCCTTGCCTTTTGGTTTTAAGGGCTATTGGCTTTTTCTGCTTGCTTTTTCTTTTTCTTTCTATTTTTTTTTTCTCGCAAGCTTTTGTTTTTCACTGCTTTTTCTTGCTTCAAGAATCAATTTCATGATTTTTCAGATTATCAATAACATTTCTCTTTGTTCATCATTCTTTCAAGAGCCAACAATTTTAACACTCATAAACAACAATATCAAAAGACATATGCATTGTTTAAGCATTCATTCAGAAAACAAAAAGTATTGTCACCACATCAATATAATTAAATTAAATTCAAGGATAAATTCGGAATTCATGTACTTCTTTGTTCTTTTGAATTAAAAACATTTTGCATTTAAGAGAGGTGAAGGATTAATGGAATTATTCATAACTTTAAGACATAGTTACTAAACACTAATGATCATGAAGTAGAGACACAAAACATAGATAAACAAATAATATAAAAACCGAACAGCAGAAAAGTAAGAACAAGGAATGAATCCACCTTATTGGTGTCTTCTTCTTGAAGGACCAACAATGTCCTTAAGCTCTTCTATGTCCCTTCCTTGCCTTTGTTGCTCCTCCCTCATTGCTCTTTTATCTTCTCTTATTTCATGGAGAATGATGGAGTGCTCATGATGTTC
>NW_026264940.1:37052-40230 GCF_000817695.3 Arachis duranensis | reverse complement strand
TTCATCTCCTTGCATCATGGGCAAGTGGAATGCCAACCTCACATTTTCCGGACTAAAATCTAAGTATTTCCCCCGAACCATTGTGAGATAATTCTTTGGACTCGGATTCACACTTTGATCATGGTTCCTAGTGATCCATGTATTGGCATAGAACTCTTGAACCATTAAGATTCTGACTTGTTGCATGGGGTTGGTTAGGACTTCCCAACCTCTTCTTTGGATTTCATGTCGGATCTCTGGATACTCATTTTTCTTGAGTTTGAAAGGGACCTCAGGGATCACCTTCTTTTTTGCCACAACATCATAGAAGTGGTCTTGATGGCTTTTGAAGTTGAATCTTTCCATCTCCCATGACTCGGAAGTGGAAGCTTTTGTCTTCCCTTTTCCTTTTCTAGAGGATTTTCCGGCCTTACGTGCCATTGACGGTAATGGAAAAACAAAAAGATTATGCTTTGACCACACCAAACTTAAAATATTGCTTGCCCTCGAGCAAGAGAAGAAAGAAGAGAAGAAGAAGAAGAACTGTGAGGGAAGATGTTTCAGTCAAGGTGTAGAAGAGGGGGTTTGTGTTGTGTGAAAATGAAGTAGAATGGAAGGGTATATATAGGGAGGGGAGTGGGTAGGTTCGGCCATTTAGGGTGGGTTTGGGTGGGAAAGATTTTTGAATTTTGAAGGCAGGTGAGGATTATGGGGAAGAGTGGATGGATATGGGTGGTGAAGGGGGTAATTGGAAAGAGAGATTGAAGTTGTTGGGAAGTGTGTTTATGGGGAGGAGAGAATGAATAGTGAGAAGAGGGGAGAATATGTTAGGTGGGGATCCTGTGGGGTCCACAGTTCCTGAGATGATCCTGTGGGGTCCACAGATCCTGAGGTGTCAAGGATTTACATCCCTGCGCCAATTAGGCATGTAAAATGCCTTTGCACACCATTCTGGCGTTTAAACGCCGAAGTGATGCACACTCTAGGCGTTCAACGCCCATGTGTAGCATGTTTCTGGCGTTGAACGCCAGTTCCGTGCTTGTTACTGGCGTTCAGCGCCAGCTTTCCTCAAGGCACATTCCTGGCGTTCAAACGCCAAGATGTTGCTTGTTTATGGCATTCAGCGCCAGAAATATGCTCTGTTCTGGCGTTAAACGCCAGCCAGATGCACCTTACTGGCGTTTAAATGCCAGTAAGTCCTTCCTCCAGGGTGTGATTTTTCTTCTGCTGTTTTTGATTTTGTTTTTAATTTTAGTATTTTTTTCGTGACTCCACATGATCATAAACCTAACACAAAATAACAATCAAATAAAATTAAAATTAGATAAATAAAAATTGGGTTGCCTCCCAACAAGCGCTCTTTTAATGTCATTAGCTTGACAATGGGCTCTCATAGAGCCTCACAGATATTCAGAGCATAATGAGGGCCTCCCAACACCAAACTCAGAGTTTGAATGAGGGGGCTTCTCAACACCAAACTTAGAGTTTGGTTGTGGCCTCCCAACACCAAACTTAGAGTTTGACTGTTGGGGGCTCTTTTTGACTCTGTACTGAGAGAAGCTTTTCATGCTTCCTCTCCATGGTTGCAGAGGAAGGTCCTTGAGCTTTAAACACAAGGTAGTCCCCATTCAATTGAAGGACTAATTCTCCTCTGCTAACATCAATCTCAGCTTCTGCTGTGGCTAGGAAGGGTCTTCCAAGGATGATGCATTCATCTTCTTCCTTCCTAGTGTCTAAGATTATGAAATCAGCAGGGATGTAAAGGCCTTCAACCTTTACTAACACGTGCTCTACTAATCCATAAGTTTGTCTTACTGAGTTGTCTGCCAATTGAAGTGAGAATAAGGCAGGCTGTACCTCAATGATCCCCAGTTTCTCCATTGCAGAGAGTGGCATAAGATTTATGCCTGACCCCAGGCCACACATAGCCTTGTTAAGGGTCATGGTGCCTATGGTACAGGGTATTAAGAATTTACCAGGATCTTGTCACTTTTGAGGTAGAGTTTTCTAAATCCATATATCTAGTTCACTAATGAGCAAGGGGGATTCACCTTCCCAAGTCTCATCATTAAACAACTTGGCATTCAGCTTCATGATAGTCCTAGATATTGAGCAACTTGCTCTCCAGTTACATCTTCATCCTCTTCTGAGGAGGAATAGTTTTCAGAGCTCATGAATGGCAGAAGGAGATTTAGTGGAATCTCTATGGTCTCTATATGAGCCTCAGATTCCTTTAGGTCCTCAATGGGGAACTCCTTCTTGTTTGAGAGACGTCCCAGGAGGTCTTTCTCACTATGATTTTCGTCCTTCTCCTCCCTTTTGCATTTAGCCATATTGATTACTTCAATGGCCTTGCAATCTCCTTTTGGATTCTCTTCTGTATTGCTTGGGAGAATACTGGGAGGAGTTTCAATGACTTTCTTACTGAGCTGGCCCACTTGTGCCTCCAGATTTCTAATGGAGGACCTTGTTTCACTCATGAAACTTAAAAGTGGCTTTTGACATATCAGAGACTAAGTTTGCTAAATTAGAGGGGCTCTGTTCAGAATTTTCTATCTGTTGCTGAGAAGATGATGGAAAAGGCTTGTTATTACTGAGCCTATTTCTTCCACCAATGTTAAAGCCTTGTTGAGGCTTTTGTTGATCCTTCCATGAGAAATTTGGATGATTTCTCCATGATGAGTTATAGGTGTTTCCATAAGGTTCACCCATGTAATTAACCTCTGCCATTGTAGGGTTCTCTGGATCATTAGCTTCTTCAGAAGTTGCCTCTTTAGTACTGTTGGATGCATTTTGCCATCCATTCAGACTTTGAGAGATCATGTTGACTTGCTGAGTCAACAGTTTGTTCTGAGCCAATATGGCATTCAGAGTATCAATTTCAAGAACTCCCTTCCTCTGAGGCATCCCACTATTCACGGAATTCCTCTCAGAAGTGTACATGAATTGGTTATTTGCAACCATATCAATAAGTTCTTGAGCCTCTTCAGGTGTTTTCTTTAGGTGAATAGATCCACCTGCAGAATGGTCCAATGACATCTTGGAAAATTCAGATAGACCATAATAGAATATATCTAATATGGTCCATTCTGAAAACATGTCAGAAGGACACTTTTTGGTCATCTGCTTGTATCTTTCCCAAGCTTCATAGAGGGATTCACCATCTTTTTGCTTGAAGGTCTGAACATCCACTCTAAGG
>NW_026264940.1:31745-36842 GCF_000817695.3 Arachis duranensis | reverse complement strand
TAAAGCAACTAGTTGAGGCTTAAGCTTAAAATTGTTGGCTCCAATGGCAGGAATGGAGATGCTTCTTCCATCAAATTTGGACGTTGGTTTTGTGAAGTCACCAAGCATTTTCCTTGCATTATTGTTGTTGGGTTCGGTTGCCATCTCCTTCTCTTGTTCAAAAATTTCAGAAAGGTTGCCTCTGGATTGTTGTAGTTTAGCTTCTCTTAGTTTCCTCTTTAGAGTCCTTTCAGGTTCTGGATCAGCTTCAACAAGAGTGTCTTTTTCCTTGTTCCTGCTCATATAGGGAAGAAGATAACTAGAAAAGAAAGAGGAATCCTCTATGTCAAAGTATAGAGATTCCTTTATGTTAGTAGAAGAAAAAAAGGGCAGAGTAGTGAAGAAGAATGGATAAGGATAGAGGTGGTGATCTGAGATGAAGAGAGATGAAGAGAAGTGTTAGTGAATAAATAAATAAATAGATAGAAGGAGAGATAGAGAATTTCGAAAATAATTTTGAAAAAGTGGTTAGTGATTTTCGAAAATTAAAGATAAGATATGATTAAAATTTAAATTTAAACAATTAAAAAGAATTTTTTTTTGAAAAAGAGGGAGGTATTTTCAAAAATTAGAGGGGGAGAAGTAGTTAGGTGATTTTGAAAAAGATAAGAAACAAATAAAAAGTCAAATAGTTAGTTGAAAAAGATATTAAAATCAAATTTGAAAAGATAAGAAGATAAGAAGTTAGATAAGATATTTTGAAATCAAATTTTTTAAAAAGATAAAATTTTGAAAAAGATATGATAAAAAGATAAGATATAAAAGATATGATAAGATATGTTTGAAAAAGATTTAAGTTTTAAAATTAAAATTAATTACTTTACTAACAAGAAACTACAAGATAAGATTCTAGAATTTAAAGATTGAACTTTTCTTAACAAGAAAGTAACAAACTTCAAATTTTTGAATCAATCACATTAGTTGTTAGTGTAATTTAGAAATTTTTGAAATAAAGATAAGGAAGAGATTCTGAAAATATTTTGAAAAAGATTTTTAAAATTTTTGAAAAAAAAAGAAAAAAATGAAAGAGATATGATTTTTGAAAAAAAGATTTTTGAATAGATAAGATTTTTAAAATTTGAAAATTTGACTTGACTTGTAAGAAACAACTAATTTTTGAAAATTTTTGACTATGTCAACTTCAAATTTTCGAAATTTTGAGAGAAAAAAAGGAAACGATATTTTTTTTATTTTGGAATTTTTAATGATGAGAGAGAAAAATTAAAAATGTCATTTTTGTGTTTTTCTCTTTTCTTTATGGATCAAAACAAAGAATGCATGCAAGAACACTATGAATGTCAAGATGAACACCAAGAACACTATGAAGATCATGATGAACATCAAGAACGTAATTTTGAAAGATTTTTGATGCAAAGAAAACATGCAAGACACCAAACTTAGAAATCTTTAATGCATGGACTCTAACAAACAAAAAAATGCATATGAAAAACAACAAACAACACAAAACAAGAAAACATCAAGAACAAACAAGAAGACTTGTCAAGAACAACTTGAAGATCATGAAGAACACCATGAATGCATGAATTTTTGAAAAATGCAAAAAAAATTTTTAAAGCATGCAATTGACACCAAACTTAAAAGTTGACTCAAGACTTGAACAAGAAAGACAAAATATTTTTTATTTTTATGATTTTATGATTTTTTTGTATTTTTATTCTTTTTTTCGAAAATTATATTTTAAGAAAACGACAATAAAGAAAATTTTTTGAAAGATTTTTGAAAACTTTGTTGAAAAGAAAATAAAAAGAAAATTACCTAATCTGAGCAACAAGATGAACCGTCAGTTGTCCATACTCGAACAATCCCCGGCAACGGCGCCAAAAACTTGGTGGACGAAATTGTGATCATCAATGTTGTAATCTTTGTTGTTGAATGGAATAATTATAATGGCTCTTTGCTATGTGTGGACACAACTCCGTTCAACTAACCAGCAAGTGTACTGGGTCGTCCAAGTAATAAACCTTACATGAGTAAGGATCGATTCCACAGAGATTGTTGGTATGAAGCAAGCTATGGTCATCTTGTAAATCTCAGTCAGGCGGATTTAAATAAATTATGGAATTTGGAAAATCAAATAATAGTAAATAAACATAAAATAAGGATAAATTTACTCATGTATTTCCATGATGGGAATTACATATTGGTGTATGGAGATGCTGTGCTCCTCCTGAATCTCTGCTTTCCTACTGCTTCATCCAATCCTTCTTACTCCTTTCCATGGCAAGCTGTATGTAGGGCATCACTGTTGTCAATGGCTACATCCCATTCTCTCAGTGAAAAAGGTCCAAATGCTCTGTCACAGCACGGCTAATCATCTGTCGGTTCTCAATCAGGTTGGAATAGAATCCCTTGATTCTTTTGCGTCTGTCACTAATGCCCAGCCTTCAGGAGTTTGAAGCTCGTCACAGTCATTCAATTCCGGAATCCTACTCGGAATACCACAGGCAAGGTTAAACCTTCCGGATTCCCATGAATGCCGCCATCAATTCTAGCTTATACCACGAAGATTCTGATTAAGGAATCCAAGAGATATGCGCCCGGTCTAGGGTAAAACGGAAGTGGTTGTCAATCACGCGCGTTCATAGGTGAGAATGATGATGAGTGTCACGTATCATCACATTCATCAAGTTGAAGTGCAACGAATATCTTAGAATAGGAATAATTCAAATTGGATAGAAAATAATAGTAATTGCATTGAAGCTTGAGGTATAGCAGAGCTCCACACCCTTAATCTATGGTGTGTAGAAACTCCACCGTTGAAAATACATATGTAACACCCTACCATACAGAGTCTTATGCTTAAGTCATAATTCAGAGATGGCAAGGTATTACGACCTCTAAAATAAAAATTTAGTACGTATAGTAGTATAAATGATTGATTATAACTAGGAGCCTTTGTAGAAAAAAAAGGGTAAGCAAAAATCGCAACTCGAAAGCGCAACACTCCGATCGATAACGTAACTGTTCCGAGGGTTACCTGAAACGTGTAGCTCGGTCGTCTTGGAGAGGCCCGAGGTGGGGGTCAGGGACCCGAACTTGATATGTGGAGTGGTTGGTGGTTGTACCTGCAATGACACTCCGATGCTTAAGTTAGCATGGGTTCAAGCATATATGTGTAGAATGTGGAATGTGTGTCATACCTGGGTGCTCCAGTGTATTTATAGTAGTTGGCCGTGATCTTCCCTGGATAAGATATTCTTATCTTATCTTATCTTTTGGGAGTTTTATCTCTATCTTTGTGGAACCGCCTTTCCTAGGCCTTTTCGGCCTTTAGATTTTGGGCTGCGTTCCTTTTGATGGGCCTTCTTAGCATTATTATCCGAGGTCCGACCTCAGGCGTGGGCCTTGGGACGAGGTCGGACCTTTCATGGATTTCGCCGAGTTAGAGGAGCCCGGTCAAGGTATGAACAAAAACTAAGTTGGTTTCTTGGCACCTTTTCAAGACTAGGGTAAGATGATGCAAGCAAGTATTGAAGGAATCACCAAAAACAGAGAAATCATCCATAAAGACTTCAATAAATTTTTCTACCATGTCTGAGATGATTGATAGCATGCATCTTTGAAAGGTAGCTGGGGCATTACACAGTCCAAATGGCATTCTCCTGTATGCAAAGACTCCAAAGGGACAAGTAAAGGAAGTCTTCTCTTGATCCATGGGGTCAACCACGATCTAGTTATACCCAGAATATCCATCAAGAAAACAATAATAAGCATGGCCAGCCAATCTTTCAAGCATTTGGTCAATGAAAGGTAGAGGGAAGTGATCTTTTCGTGTGGCATCATTCAGCCTCCTATAGTCTATGCACATCCTCCACCCTGTCACTGTTCGTGTTGGAATAAGCTCATTCTTCTCATTAACAATGACAGTCATGCCTCCTTTCTTAGGTACTACTTGCACTGGACTAACCCATGGGCTGTCAGATATAGGGTAGATGATCCCAGCCTTACACAACTTCAGGACTTCCTTTTGAACAACCTCCTTCATTGTGGGATTCAATCTTCTTTGAGGTTGTACCACTGGTTTGGAATTCTCCTCTAGAAGTATCTTGTGCATGCATACAGCAGGGCTTATGCCTTTCAAGTCATCAATGGTCCATCCCAACGCCTCTTTATGAGCTTTCAAAACCACAAGGAGCTTTTATTCTTCCTCTGCATTCAATGTGGAATTGATGATCACTGGGAAGCTATCCTTCTCACCAAGAAATGCATATTTAAGATGAGGAGGTAGTGGTTTCAACTCTTGTTGTGGTCCCTCTTCTTTGGTGGCTTCACTTGGTTCCTTTGATGCTTCCAACGTGTTTTCTTCTTGTCCCTTGATGTTATGGACTTCCTCTTGTTTCATTTGATGATTTGTGTCAAGCACTTCTTCAACCAAAGAATCTACTACATCAATCCTCATGCAATTTTCTTTCTCAACAGGGTGTTGCATTGCTTTGAAGACATTTATGGTCATTTGCTCATCATGCACTCTGAAAATCATCTCTCCCTTTTCCACATCAATGATTGTTCTAGCTGTAGCCAAAAAGGGTCTACCAAGAATGACTGAATTGTTTCCCTCTTCATCCATGTCTAGAACCACAAAATCAGCTGGAAATATGAAGTCGAAGACTATTCCGACTCCCCAGTTCCGAGCTATAAGTCAGGATCCTCCGACCTCTGGGCCTGCTACCTCTTCTCCTCCTCCGTTCTCGGGTCCTCCTCCCAAGAAGTAGAAGACCTCTCAAGAGCTTGCGGGTTTTAATGATAAGGATTTTGATGCTCTTGGTTGGGTTGAACAGCATATTCTCCCTCAGACTTTTATTTCTACTGATGATGTGTCTATGGAGCACCATTTTCAGTATATGGCGCGGAGCTGTGTTCGGATGGCTAGTCTTCATGCCGCTATTGCCCGGGAGTTCAAGAAATCCCCCCTTGGGGCGACCAGCTCCCGACTTGAGAAGGCTCAGTCCAAGTTTGATAGGATTAGTCAACTGAAGGCTGCCAGGATTACTGAGCTGGAGGCCTCTTTGGAGAAAGAGAAAACTAAAGCTACCGCGA
>NW_026264940.1:30580-31698 GCF_000817695.3 Arachis duranensis | reverse complement strand
GGCGAGTTCATCCGAGGAGATGGCGAAGGCGGCGAGGGAGAGTTATACTCGGACATATGCTGAGCTTGTGGAGACAAAGGAGAGGTTGCAATCCGCTCAGGATGATTTTTACGAGCTAGAGGGTCATGTGGCTAAGGGTATGGATGCTATGTTTGAAAATTTGAAGGCTCAGGTCCGAGTTCTTGCTCCTGACCTGGATCTGAGCTTATTTAGTACGGATAACGTTGTTGTGGAGGGAAAGATTGTTCCTGCTCCCATCGAGGATGAGGTTCCGGTGTCCGACCCCAAAGTTCCGGTGGAGAACCCGACTTCACCTTTGGCCAGGGATGGATCTGGTGTGGAGGTTTCAAACCGGGATGACGTTGCTGTTGATGCGGTCCCGATATCTATGTTTCCTCCACAGCCTTCTGTTGATGTGGAGTCTGGAAAGGACCTTGATCCTCTGTAATCTTTTATTTTTGGTGTTTTGCCCGACCTGTGGGCTCTTTTGTTTTTGGATGGTTTCTGTGAACGCTTTGGACACCTTTTTGCTTTTTAGCTACTTGTAGTAACTTTTTAGCTTATTATGCGGTGTTTTGCGTTTTGACTTTTTGTTCCGCTTTTATGCTTTTTTAGTTGTTTTTGGATAACAACTTTTTTAGCTAGCGCTTGGAACTTTTGCTGTACCCTTTCTTTTGATTTCGTTTTTTGTACTTTTTAGTTGTATAGCAACTTTTAGTAAGCGTTTTCGAAATCTTTGTTTTCGTTTTTTCGCTTGTACTTTTTAGTTGTATAGCAACTTTCTAGTAAGCGTTTTCGAAATCTTTGTTTTCGCCGTTTTAAGGCTTCTTTCTTTGGATCCGGGCTCTTTCTCGGACTTCGGGCGTTTCGAGTACCTCCTTTTGTTGGGTCCGACCTTGTTCTTGGTCGGTCTTTTTAAGTTATTTTTGTAATCTCTTTTTATTTGGATTTTCTGAGCCTTTTCAGAGTTACTTTATAACTTCTCACATTAATTTGAACCTCGTCGCTTTATCTTTGCCGACCTTGTGTGGTCTCTTGGCAAATGATTTTTTGCGTTTTGCCGAGCATAAATTAATGCGCCTTGGCGGGGTACTTTCTAGGATTTGTTTCATCATGAG
>NW_026264940.1:29042-29990 GCF_000817695.3 Arachis duranensis | reverse complement strand
TTTATTACTTTCTGATTGTATCTGAGGGCCGTTCGTCGTTTTAAGGCTTCTTCTCGGATTCGGGCTCTTTCTCGGACCTCGGGGAGGAGGTCGAGTTCTTCTTTTTGTGCCTGTGGGTTGCCTTCTTCGTTGTAGAAGATGACTCTGGGTGACCCTTCATCTATTTCGATAGGAATCATTGCCTCCATCCCGTAAGCTAGTCGGAACGGTGATTCTCCCGTTGTAGAGTGTGGGGTTGTCCGGTATGCCCATAGTACCTGGGGGAGCTCCTCGGCCCATGCTCCTTTGGCCTCTTGGAGTCTTCGTTTTAACCCTGCCAAGATGACTTTATTTGCGGCCTCTGCTTGTCCATTGGCTTGTGGGTGCTCGACTGAGGTGAATTGCTGTTTGTTTTTTAGTTCGGCCACTAAGTTCTGAAAACTTTTGTCCGTGAACTGTGTTCCATTGTCCGTTGTGATGGAGTAGGGGACTCCGAACCTTGTGACAATGTTTTTGTATAGGAATTTGCGACTTTTCTGAGCCGTAATGGTGGCTAAGGGTTCAGCTTCGATCCACTTTGTGAAGTAGTCGACCCCTACTATGAGGTATTTAACTTGCCCCGGTCCTTGGGGGAACGGGCCGAGTAGGTCAAGTCCCCATTTTGCGAAGGGCCATGGTGCGGTGATGCTGATAAGGTCTTCTGGTGGTGTTTTGTGGAAATTGGCGTGTTTTTGGCAGGGGGGGCATATTTTCACAAATTCTGTTGCATCTCTTTGCAAGGTCGGCCAGTAGAACCCGGCTCGGACTATTTTTTTTGGATAATGCCCGAGCTTCGAGATGGTTCCCACACATACCTCCGTGGACTTCCTCCAGGACGCTCTTTGTTTCTGAGGTCGGAACGCACCTAAGGAGGGGGTTTGAGAAACCTCTTCTGTATAATACGTCGTGAATTAGTATATAATTCTGGGC
>NW_026264940.1:27008-27502 GCF_000817695.3 Arachis duranensis | reverse complement strand
ATGTGCTCTGAGAACACTTTGTTCATTAGCCTCTGGTAGGTTGCCCCTGCGTTCTTCAGCCCGAAGGGCATTACTACGTAGAAGTAGTTTGCCATTGGGGTTATGAACGAGGTCTTTTCTTGGTCGGGTCCGTACATCGGGATTTGATTGTATCCCGAGTATGCGTCCATGAAGGAGAGATATCTATAACCTGAGGCTGCGTCTACTAAGGCGTCGATGTTTGGTAGTGGATATGGGTCTTTGGGGCGGGCTTTGTTGAGATCCGTGTAATCGACGCACATCCTCCATTTTCCGTTGGGCTTTTTTACCAGGACCACGTTTGCAAGCCATAGGGGGTATTTTACTTCCCTAATGAACCCTGCATCTAGCAGTGCTTGTACTTGTTCTTCTATTGCTTGCATGCGCTCGGATCCGAGCTTCCGGCGTCTTTGTTGGATAGGTCGGGATCCCGGGTAAACTGATAGCTCATGGCACATCAGGTCGGGGCTTATGCC
>NW_026264940.1:24508-25216 GCF_000817695.3 Arachis duranensis | reverse complement strand
ATTTTTTCGGTGTGGCATACTTCTCTGTAGACGTCTACCAGGGAGACTCGGAGGGGGTGTAGCTGTGGTACTTCCGTGGCTTGTCCGCGTTGGGTTCTTCTTTCTTCTTCTGTTCCCGATCTTGATCTCGGAGTGGGTAGGTTGATTCTTTCCTAGAAGAGTCTCTTAGCTGGGAGGTTTCCTCCATGTTGATATATTTTTCTGCTCGCTCCTGCACCTCGTATAGGGAGGTCGGGTATCGTTTGGATAGGGACTGGCTAAACGGTCCCTCTTTTAGGCCGTTTGCTAGTCCCATGATGGCTGCTTCAGTGGGCAAGTGTTGTATGTCCAGGCAGGCTCTGTTGAATCGCTCCATGTACTCTCGGAGAGTTTCTTGGTTAACTTGTTTGATTCCGAGTAGACTGGGGGCATGTTTTGTCTTGTCCTTTTGAATAGAGAACCTTGTTAGGAATTTTTTGGTTAGGTCTTCGAAGCTGGTGATTGATCTTGGTGGCAGGTTGTCGAACCACTTCATGGCCGACTTGGTGAGAGTGGTGGGAAAGGCTTTGCATCGAATTGCGTCAGAGGCGTCGACCAGGTACATTCTGCTTCTGAAGTTGCTGAGGTGGTGACTCGGATCGGTGGTGCCGTCGTAGAGATCCATATCGGGTGGTTTAAAGTTTCGCGGTACCTTCACCTTCATGATCTCTTGCGTGAAGGGATCATGAT
>NW_026264940.1:23112-23876 GCF_000817695.3 Arachis duranensis | reverse complement strand
GAATGTGGAATGTGTGTCATACCTGGGTGCTCCAGTGTATTTATAGTAGTTGGCCGTGATCTTCCCTGGATAAGATATTCTTATCTTATCTTATCTTTTGGGAGTTTTATCTCTATCTTTGTGGAACCGCCTTTCCTAGGCCTTTTCGGCCTTTAGATTTTGGGCTGCGTTCCTTTTGATGGGCCTTCTTAGCATTATTGTCCGAGGTCCGACCTCAGGCGTGGGCCTTGGGACGAGGTCGGACCTTTCATGGATTTCGCCGAGTTGGAGGAGCCCGGTCAAGGTATGAACAGTAACGAACAAGGATACCTATGAATAAACACTCCGATCGATAACGTAACGAACAAGGATAAACCAACGCGAGATTATATATATACAAAGGAGTGTCAAAAACAGGAATATCAAGACTCAAGATTCGGCTGCGAAGATAACCGGTCCGAGCATAACAATATATACATATGATAAAATAAGGAAAACCCCAAAGGAAACCCAAAGGGACACAAATACATAAAACCTATTCTCCAAAATCTCCCATAAGAGGAGTCATCACAGTTCGTATTATTTAATGGAGATAAAAGTATCTAAGCAAAACATATAAACCAAAACATAGCCCCGAGAACAAAGGATCTTCGCAATATAGAAGTCTCCAGCATGTATCAACGGGACACCTCACGTCCTGCATCTGAAAACCACAAAATCCGCATGGGTGAGAACCAGAGGTCCCCAGCATGGTAACAGCTTCCACATATATAATACATAATAAT
>NW_026264940.1:9455-22774 GCF_000817695.3 Arachis duranensis | reverse complement strand
TGAATATTTACGGGGGCGAGCTCATCCGGGTCTTTCACAGTGCCCGGCCACACTTATGACATAGGGTCAACAGAGTATCAACTCTCAACCTGGAGCACGTGGTGGCTAGCCACCGCTACTACCCAGGGAAACTCGTATCTCAGATAGTGGAAGTGCAATCACAATTATCAATAATTCAGCATAAACATGCATGAATTCTCATCCATGGATCAACATCCATATCAGCCATCCGGCTCACGGTTCAATCCAGAACCAGCCAATATTCATATCATACACAGCCATTTCGGCTCACGGTTAAATCCATAACCAGCCAATATTCATAGAATACACAGCTATTTCGGCTCACGGTTCAATCCAGTACCAGCCAATTCATAAACAATTACGGCCCTTCGGCCAATGGCATAACAAGCACTTCCACCACCATCCTCCACATCTCACATAATCATCAATGATCCTCATTGATTATTCATTTTCCTTGCTTCAGTCGCAAGTTACCACATCCACTAGCTCCTTCTCTCATAGCTAGGCATATCATAATGATTTAAGATATAAGTGGTGAGATCGGAGGCTTAGAAGTATGAAATTTGGCTTTTAAAACTCAAAAATCAACTTTGGGATGAAAACAGGGCCACGCACACGAGCACTCCACGCGCATGCGTGGACGGCCTCAAAAACTTATCGACGCGCAAGCGTCATGCACGCTAACGCGTGGGTTAAAAGCTTGCCAATCGATGCGTACGCATCAACCACGCTTACGCGTGGGTGTTCTCATGCCCCAGGCACAACACTAGCACAGTTCTGGCGTAACTCTCTGGAAAATGGCTGGGCATTGGGTGCAGCACCATCGGCGCGCCCGCGCACATCACGCGCACACGTGGATGGCATTTTCGGGAAGAACGGCGCGCACGCGCCAAGTGCGCCCACGCGCAAGGGGTCATTCTGCTAAAAATTTTCTAAGTTAAAAGCTGCAGAATTCACCAATTTAAACCCCAATCTTCCAACGGACATAACTTCCTCATTTTAAATCATTTTTCACCCCTTCTTCAAACGGCATGGACATCCCGGATCCAATTTCATTTCTAAATAAATTTGGCACAAAACAGAGATCCGTAGTCCAAGTTATGTCCCACCAAAGTATGCCCAAAAACCATGTTTTTCATAAAAATCACAAAGTGCCATTTTCAAAACAAACCATTTCCAACTCTTTTCAAATCAATCAAAACATGCCATTTTCATCCCTTTTCTTTGAAACCAATCAAAATACATCAAATTCAACATCAAGCCTCCTCAACTCACACATTGACACATTACCACAATTTACAAAATCACTATCTCATCATTTCAACCCACTTCACCCAAGTGGCTCAAACTCAAATATATTGACATATCACATACTCTTCCTCATGCCAATTTTCAACAACACCAATTCCACTAAATCATCATTTTACACAATCAATATCATACTCACCATCAACATGGTTCAACCCACAATTCAACCATAACCAATCATCAAGCATATATCACGACATGCATATTTCTCATACATCATACCATCAAGGCATCATTAATCATCATCACATACGAGCACTTCCAAACCACTTATCCACAAGCTCTCAAGGCCTCAACACCTCCAAGAACAGATTTTTCACCACCAAACCCTTTTCCAAGCTTTTCAAAATCACCAATCAAGCTCCAATATTCACATATACACAACCTAAGCCACAATCATCATATCCATACACAACATCTCAAAACCCAAACATCATAAAATCACAAAATTACACTAGGGTTGAGAATCTTACCACACCCAAGGTCCAAGGAGATAAGATTAACCTTCTCCTTCAAGAGAGTTGGGTCCTATAACATCAAAGAACCCAAAATCTCAACATTTCACCCATGAAACTCGAAAATAAGGGCTGGAATTTCGAACAGCAACATGTGGCTTACCTCAAGATTAATTGTATGAGTTTTGTAGAGCCCTCCGCGGTGAACGCGTGGCCACAAACGGAGCGGCGATCGGAGCTCTAGATCAAATGTTATGGTGGTTTGAAGATCAAGTGAGAGAAAGAAGTTGAGAGAGAGTTCTTCCCTTCCTCTCCACCATTTCAGCGTGTTTGAGTGTGTTGTGAGGAGAGAGAATGCTGAAAACTAGGGTTTTGGTTTAGTTTAGTTGGGCCAAGGGCTCACTTTGGGTCCAGTTGGCCCGGTTTGGCCCGTTCGGTCCAATCTTGGCCCGAATCCTATAAAATTGGTACCAAAATTCTCGTCTCAACCTCCTCTATCATATTTAGCCACAAAAATCACATTTTGGGCTTTTTAGAATAAATTCTCATTTATGGGTTAATTAGCCGTTAATTAACTGGGTTTTACAACATAAGTGAAAGGTTCAGGCATGGCCGAATGGCCAGCCCCCCAAAACATGATCAATAGTCTCCTCAGATGAAGAATAAAATAAAACTGAGACCAAAGATGTCTAATACAGTAGTAAATTATCCTATTTATACTAGACTAGCTACTAGGGTTTACATGAGTAAGTAATTGATGCATAAATCCACTTCTGGGGCCCACTTGGTGTATGTTTGGGCTGAGCTTGAGCTATCCACGAGCTGAGACTTCTTTTGGAGTTGAACGCCAATTTGTAACGTGTTTTGGGCGTTCAACTCCGGGTCGTGACGTGTTTCTGGCGTTTTACTCCAAACAGCAACATGGAACTGGCGTTGAGCGCCAGTTTACGTCGTCAATTCCCGAATAAAGTATAGACTATTATATATTGCTGGAAAGCTCTAGAGGTCTAATTTTTAACGCCATTGAGAGCGCACCATTTGGAGTTCTGTAGCTCCAGAAAATCCATTTCGAGTGCAGGGAGGTCAGATTCCAACAGCATCAGCAGTCCTTTGTCAGCCTCCTATCAGAGTTTTGCTCAAGTCCCTCAATTTCAGCCAGAAATTACCTGAAATCACAAAAAAACACACAAAATCATAGTAAAGTCCAAAAATGTGAATTTAACATAAAAACTAATGAAAACATCCCTAAAAGTAGCTTGAACTTACTAAAAACTACCTAAAAATAATGCCAAAAAGCATATAAATTATCCGCTCATCAATACTCGTGTATTTATTAAATGTAAAGACCTTGTGCATTGATATTCTTTAGAGAAAGAAAAAAAAAGAAAAAATGGGAAAATTAAAAGAAAAAAAAGCGAAAAAGAAAAGAAAAGAAAAAAATAAGTAGAAAAAAGAAAGGAAAAGAAAAGCAATAAAAGAAGACAAAATGCACCAAAGTAAAGTTCAAATAAAAGTCAATGCATATGTGTTATGAAGTGAAAAGAAAATGCATGAGTATGTGAAAAAGTGATGAATGGGTAGTTAGATTAGCACTTAATTGTATAGTTTATTATATAGGTTAGGTGGAAAAGTTTAAGCTAATCAAAAATTCAACTCCTAGTCCACTAGCCATATATGATCCTACCTTGACCCTAGCCCCATTACAACATATGAAAAGACATCATGATGAATGTATGCATGCATGGATTAAGTGTTGATTGTTAGAAGAAGATCAAATCTTGGAAAAACATGATTATGAGAGAATTGAGTGAATTAACCCTTAAACACTTGAGTAAAAAGAGCGGATACATATCCGGTGAGGGTTCCATAGCTCAATTACATGTTTTCACCACTATCATCTATATTCATGCAAGTATATAATTCTTTTGATAGTTCCAATACAATTGTGGGTTGGACTTGGTTCCTATTGCTCTAAGCCCTTGTGCTTGTATATGATCTCTTGGAAATTGATTTGTTTGACCAAGCAAGTGCATTCATTATAGGTAGTTGCATTTAGATAGATTGCATGTAGCTTAGTTGCATTTAATAAATGTCATACCCCTTAGTTCATTCTTAATTTAGCATGAGGACATGCTAAGGTTTAAGTGTGCGGAGGTTGATAAACCCCATTTTTAGGGTTTATCTTGTGTTGAATTTAGAGTATTTTGCTAACCTTTTCTCACATTTAGCCAATGAATTAGCATGATTTTGTGATCTCTCCTGTATTTGTGCTTAAATGGAAAAACATGCTTTTTTAAGCCTTTAATTTGGTAATTTTAATTCATCCTTGATTCCATAAGATGCCTTGATGTGTTTGCTAGTAATCTCAGGTTAAAAATAGGCTAGTAATGGATTAATGGAGCAAGGAAGGAAGCATGCAAGTGGAAAGAAGCATAAAAAGCAAAAGAATTAATCCTGACCAAGGACGCGCACGCGTACAAGGTGCTCACGCGCACATTGCGAAATCGGCCAGGGACGCGTACGCGTACCGTGCGCACACGCGTCACAATCCGCACGTGATTTTATTAAAGCAACTCGTGCCTGGCGATTTTGGAGGGTTTCTGGACCCATTTTGGCGCTGGAATTCTGTTAGAGAAGGATTAAGAGGACCAAGGATTAAAGGGGAAGGCATCAATCTTTCATTTATTGTATCATTCATACATATTAGGATTAGTTTAGAACTAGTTTCTAGAGAGAGAAGCTCTCACTTCTCTCTAGAATTAGGATTAGGTTTAGGTTAATCTTTTCCCTTAGATCTAGGATTAATTCATGCTTATTACCTTATCAATTCTTACTCCTCTACTCTTCCTCTCTCTAGTTTTGTACTTTAACCATTGTAATTATACACTTTGTTATGGATATATTTTTGTCTCTTTGTTTTCTTTTAATAATGCAATTTGAGGTAATTCATGATAATTGTGATTTCCTTGATTGTAGTTGATAATTCTTTGCATTCAATTATTGTTCGAATTCATTCTTCTTGTGATTTACTATACTTTTCTTTTGTACCTTCCAAGTGTTTAATGAAATGCTTGGAAGGATGTTAGAGTAGAATTTTATGTTCTTGACTTTGGAAGGTAACTTAGGAACTCTTGAGTTACTAATATCCAAGTGATTGATAGTTGATAACCATTGACTCTAGCCTTCATTAATTCTATTAGTGGAAAGCTAGGATTTATGGACTTGGATTGATATAACTCACTTGACTTTCCTTTGCTACTTGCTAAAGGATGACTTAGTGGGTTTGATCCTTGCAACTATCATAATTGTGGCTAGTAATAATGATAGAGATCCTTGACCACCAAACCTTGCCAAGACCATTTTGTTAATAAAATTTTATTACCATTTACTATTCATGTTTCTCATTCAAAACCCCAAAATAAACAAGTCCATAACCAATAACAAGAACATTACCCTGCAAGTCCTTTGAGAGACGACTCGAGGTTTAAATACTTCGGTTTATAGATTTTAGGGGTTTGTACTTGTGACAAACAAATTTTTGTATGAAAGGATAATTGTTGGTTTAGAGACTATACTTTACAACGAGACTTCATTGGTGAAATTCTAAACCGTCAAAAATCCAATCATCAATGCTACACTACTCCTACTCCTACTCCTAATTACTCCATAGAACTATCTAAGTGAGTTATTTCCTATGTGTTGATTCTCCCTTTATATACACTCTAATTCAGCAATTCAGCCTTCCAAAAATGAGCCAAGGGCCTCCAAATTTGTGCAGCACATGTTTTATTAATGCAGTCACATGCAGAGACCTGTGCAGACACACAGACGTGTGCGTCTGCACACTCGGCTGAGAATTGACCTATGGCATGCACAGGTGCTTGTGTGTACGCGCACTTCGCTGTGTGTGCTTTTCCTTGTTATCTTCATGTTTTCTCCCTTGTACATGCTTTCTTCCACTTTTAGCCATCCATTCTTACCTTCAAGGCCTGAAATCACTCACAAACCATATCACAGCATCGAATAGAATAAAAGTGAAATTAAATTGCTCATTTCAAGCACAGTATTGCATGTTTTCACATTTAGGATCAAAATAAGGATCAAACACAAAAGTATGCTATTTTAGTGCTTAAGTGTGAGTTCATATGCTAGAATCCTTTCAAATCGAGCCAAAATATATCAGAAAATATGGACTCATCAATTCCCCCACACTTAAACAATAGCATATCCTCATAATAAACTAACAAGGAGAATGATCAAAAGGGTTAACCAACTTATTAAATGCAACTATCTATATGCATGCAAGTATGTATATGCTATATCTATCTATATATAATGTCCTATTGATTTGGTGAAAACAAGCAAGCAATCTAATTCCAAGCATGTATAGACAAGATAGGGCTAAGCAAAGAATTAATTCAATGCAAACAACATCTAGAGAATTGATTGACTCATCAAAATTAAGCAACTTGCAAGAATGCATGATAAGAGAGGTAGAGACATAGAATTATGTAATTGAACCTTCACTAGGTGTGTATACACTCTAATCACTCGGTGTTTAGGGTCCCTTCCAATCATGCTTTTAAGGATTTGTTTTTCATCTAACAATCAACAAACAAGTGATGCATGAATGCAATTATCATGAGGACTTGTTGGGGTTGTAATGGGGTTAGGGTAAAGGTGGGATAGATATGGCCAAGTGGACTAAAATGATTGAATCCTTGATTAGTATAAATTTTCACTCAACCTATATCAACCGAATCAAACACAAAATGAAACCTAACTTCCCATCATGCTTTTTATACACATTCATGTATGCTTTTCTCACAAAAACATCACATATGAATATGCAATTCCTTTATTCATTTGTTTACTCTTTAGGGTGCCTTTGCGCCCCTTCTTATGATGAAGAGTTTTTTTTTTTCAAATTAGAATTGCATATGGTCTAATTAGTTCATACATGAATGTTCCCATTTTCCAAAATTTTTAATGAATGCCCAAATCAAACATTTTCTTACTACCAAAGTTTCCCAAAAAATTCCCCCACACTTAAATATAACACACTCTTCAACTTAAGCTAATCAAGGTTACAATCCAAGGTGATTCATGGTTTTCCGCTTAGGGTTGTGATGTGCTAAAATCAAGAATAATGTGGTAAACAAAGCTCAAAGAGGTTAACAATAGAAGATGAAAAGGGTAGGCTATATGGGAAAAGTAAGCTTTTAAACAAATATGGCCTCAATCATGGTCAATACAATTTAAAACATCAATCATCCGAAATAAAGAATCAAGCAAAGCCAAGATTATAATCATAGAAGAGATATAACACAATGAACAAAATTATTGGTTGAAATGTATGACCACACTTTAAAGCTCAAAAGCTCACAAGGTAATTGTTCTTTACTCTTTTATGTTCCATAAGAAATCCTTTCAAGCTAGTTTGAAAAACCATTTTCCAATCAATTCAATAGAAAGCCCAAAATTCTTGGAAAATCTTGTTGTTTTTTACCAAATTTATTTCCTATATATGTATGTATGTATGTTGCGATGGATACAAAATTCTTCAAAATTTCCTAGTTCTTCTCCTAATTTTCAACAAGCAAAATGTAACATGAACAATTAGGATTAAAATGAAACAGGCATAAGCTATTCATATCATCCAATCACAATCCATATCTATACTATGTACCGCGCAATATAAAATGCAATATCTATGTATATACCAAAAGAAACTAATATATATATATACCAAGGTAAAGAGTGCATAAGTCAAAGTATTAAAAGTATCAACAAAAGCATCATAAAAATTGAAAATAACTAAATAACAAGTGTTTGGAAGAGAATATTTACACCCAAGAATAGAAGATCCTCCCCCACACTTAGATGATGCACGGTCCTCCGTGCCAAAAATGGACCGGGGTGATCAACTCTAGGAAGCTTCACCGCCAGGCGGTGGTGGGTGGTGATGACGCTAGTAGATGATGATGGCGCTGGACAGATGTGGTGTGGGATATTCTATAGTCTCCTTAGATGTGTGGCCAACTAACTCTGATGCAGCTGCCGGCTCGACCTCAACTGCCAGCTCCTCAACAATGCGATCTGTAGGCTCCTCAACCATCGTTTCTGTCGCTGTCTGCTCAAGAGGCTCATTTGCCTGGCCAGTTTCAGCTGCTGGCTCCTCCTATACCGGCTCTTCTGTCTCAAGCTCAGGCTCAGGTGTGTCCGGAGGAGGTGGTCCAGGATCGCGACCGTCAAACTTTGGCACTATCCACTGGAAGCGGCGAGCATTGCAGCACTCAATGCGGTGCAGAGTCTCCAAAATCTCCCGACCCAGTTCATAGGGTGTCTGGAGTCGGGGTGTCGGCATAGGAGGTGCTGGAGGTACTGATGGCTCTGCTAATGATGATGATGGCTCAGTAGTCTTCCTCTTCTTCTGTGGCGGTCCGTCGTAGTCGTCGTATGGAAGAAATGGCTGCTTACTGATGTAGACAGACGTTCGATTTGTTGGTCGCCTCCCCACTCCAGATAGAGTGACTAATCTGGTGGTCAATGACGGGAAGGAAATGTTGTACTTCTGCTACTGTGTCACCTTCCACATCGAATATCTGATGATGGAAAGAACAGAGATCCTCTTCCCCTCCAGAATGGCCCAAAGGAGAACTGCCACATGAACCTTGATGTGCGTGGCATGCGTGCTTGGAAGGATGTAGTCGGCGATCACCTACTGCCAGATCCTCACCTCTTGGTTGAGATCAATGCACGCAATGCTCTACGGTACCACGTTTTCTCCCTTGCTGTACTCCCATATGGCCTCAGGTGTGCCAATCTTCCTCAAGACAACCTCCAGTGAAAGCTTGCCTGATAACAAATCTTTCACTATCTGAGTGTAGGCGTCACGAGCCGGAGGAATATGCGGAATACCTAAGAGGGCCTCTAAAGCAATATCAGAGGTGTCCAGAGTGGCACCTGTGAGAAAAACAGTCGGGGCATCCCTTTTTAGGAGATTTGCGTAAAATTCTTTGACCTGGTGTTCATTAACTTCTACCGGATCGAATTTTACCAACTCCCAATGATAAAAATTTAATCTATCCAAAACATGGTCCACATATTTCTCAGGAAAGTTTAGCTTTCGCTCATAGTGAAAGGCTTTGTTTTCTATTTTCTTATATTGTTCTTGGGCTTCAGCATTAATGAATGTTTCTGGTTGGGTGCTCAGAGGTACAGGAGGAGGACGGGCCACAGGATTGGCTTTCTCCTTCCCTTTACGAGCCATCCTAAAAAAGACAAAAAATGGAATACAACTCAGGAGAATAGATAAAAGTCACAGAAAGAAGAAGGATATAATCAACAGTTTAAGTAAGAGCCAATTAGGCAAACAAATTCTCAATCAAGGGAAAACATGTATAGAGCAGTGAAATGTTCAAAAGAAATGTGCCTTCACAAGATCAAGCAACCTAGGTGACAATTGAATGAGTGAACAAACAATGAAAGCATATGTATGTCTTAGGTGCATTATGTAAGTGAATTGAATTGGAGAAATTTATTGTTGCCATTGTGCCTTGGAAATTGAAAGAGTTTGCAAAAATTGCACAAAAGGCAAAAATCAAAGTAGCAGTGAAAGCCTGACATATTCATGTTGAGAAGTAAGAAATGACCACATGTACATAGCTCCTTATCCAAAGCAGTGCTTGATTGAAAAACAAGGTGCATTGCTCAAAAACATAGAGGAACAAGTTACTATGTATATTGTAATTAATGTTAAAGACACATGAATAAGCATTCGATCAATTCACAAAACAAACATTATATGTACTGCTGCTAATGACACCAAATAGATTCCAAAATTTCAAGTGTAATTCTGGTTTGGTGTTGGAACCAAAAGCAGTGGGCAGTCAGTACATAATGCAGTAACTAGTGTGTTATTCACTTGCAAATACATGAAACAGAATGAATTTAAGCATGCAACTGCAGTTTGATGTGTCATCAAGAATTAACAAATAAGTACTTAGCTAGCAATGGATCGAATGGAATATAATATGCATAAGAGCAATGTACACTAACAGAAGAAACAAAGCTATAAATTTTAGGTTCAAAAATGGTGTTCAAGCAAAAATACAGAGTGCATAAACAATTCCATCTCAGGCAGCATTTAGAATAAACAGACAATTGCACAATTAGAAAGAAACAATGCAGAAGGAAAAGAAACTTCAAAATCTGTGTTGATCAGACACAGAAGATGAGTAAAAAATTCCTATTCAGCATTTCAACAAGCATAACAAGTGCAGTATTCAGAAGCATCAATCACAGTTAACAATGGCAGCATCCATAGTTCAATCAAGAATAGCAATATACAGGGTTAGATATTCAACAATAAATACCCAGGCACATATACTCAATCCAGAAACACAGGTCATCAAACCTATAGCCACCTAATTACTAGAGCAAAAATTAAAAGCAAAAGTAAAAACAAGCAGGTAAAATGAAACAGGGAAAAAATTAAACAGGGCAAAGAGCAGGGGTTGAAACCTGGGAGCAGAAGAAAGGGAAGGAAGCAGATGTGAGGGACGAGATAGAGAGGGGCGCAGCGGTACCGGGGTTTGCCGTTGCTAGTGGTTGCACATCAAAATGGGGAGGCACGGCCTGGGGCTGGGTGCTGGCGTGGAGGCAAAGACATGGAAGAGAGAGAAGGGGGTAATGTAGAAGAGAGATAGAAAGGGAAAAAGGAAGAGAGAGAGAGAGAGACAACGGCGGCATGGCAGTGAGGTCGCCGGCGGTGGTTGGTCATGGTGTGAGGTGCGAAGAGGGGTTGGTAGTTGAGAGAGGTTCAGAGAAAAGAGAAGAAGAGGGAGGGATGTGTTATGGAACTGAAGCGCGATGCTCCTCCCTTTTCGAATTAACGTTCGAAAAGGGTCCTGTGCGGACGCACAGGGTTGTGTGCAGACGCACATAGGGAGAAAAGAGGGGTTATGCGAGCACACAGGGTCATGCGGATGCTGCAAGAAGAAGGCGTAACGCAACCTGTGCAAGCGCACAAGGTCGTGTGCGTTCGCACGGAAGAGGAAAGGGGGTTGGGTTCACACGCACAGCTTGTGCGTGCGCTGCGGCCAGAGGGTTGGTTCCTCGCTGTGCTTGCGCTCAGATCTATGCGCACGCACAAGGGTTTTTTTTTTAAGATGGCACCTGTGCAGCTGGACACATGGTGTGCGGACACATAGGAGGGACAAGGTGGTGTTCCCATGAACAGCCCGTGCGCGTGCTGGGAACATAAGGGATGTTTTAGGGTGTGCACGCGCACGTTGATGTGCGGACGGACAGAAACTGTAAAACAGGGGATCTGTGCGATCACACAAGGCTGTGCGCACACACAGGTCTCTGTCCCTGCAACATAAATTTTGCCTTCAAGGCATCAAACTTGACATCCAAAACAAGTTTCCAAGTCCCAAAACATCACAAAACTCCCAAAAACACATTATTTTACTAAAATTACTTAACGACATCAAAATTAATCAAACCAACCAAGAAATATAGCCAATTATTCATGAAACAAAAGGTAAAAGAGAGGAAGTTAGAAGGTTATTACCATGGTGGGGTGTCTCCCACCTAGCACTTTGGTTTATAGTCCTATGTTGGACTTGGTGAGGAGATCCTTGTCAGAGTGGCTTATGCTTCCACTCTTCCTTGAATCTCCAACCGAGTTTGCTATTGGTTTGACCTCCGGGCTGCCAATGAGATTGCATCAAACTCATGAGAGATTCCAAGCTAGCAGCTAGGATCCATAAGTGTTGACTCATAAAACCAATGCCTAGATCCCATACTTGAGTTCCTCTATCACCATTGACATGTTCGTGCACTCCCCAGAATCCACTAAATTGAATCTTGAACCAAAATTGAGTTCCAAATGTTAAGTTAGCCCTTTTGATGAACTTTTCATTCCATTGCCAATTAATATTCTTCTCTTCACCATTCACTGCTCCAAGCAAGGTTCGAAGTTGACCATCCTTTTCAAGAACGGCATATTGATGTGGGGTTAGAAAGCTTATTGGAGAACTCTTCACCCACTCAATTCTATGTTGCACAAATACTTTCACCTCTTGGTGACTAAAATCTTCTTCAACCTCTCTTGAATCTTCTTCATCATCACTCGAGTAAAAAATCGAAGGTTGTCTGAAATCCACATCAACATCTTCTTCCAAATCTAACAAGGGAGGCTCGTGAAGGTCATTGAAAGAATTACCCATATTGGACAAAAATTCTGGAATGATGGAATCCTCTTGATCAATTCCTACCAACTCTTCATTTGTCTCCTTTTTCACTTCACATTGTAATTTGACATCTTCTCCTTGATTTTGCACTTCTTCTTGCACCCCACACTTTTCATTTGGTTCCACACATTCATCCACAAGAATTTCTTGCTTGTGTCATGAACAAAATGAAGCTAAATGATCCAAAGCTTTTGCTAAGGCAGACATGACTTGCTTTTGCTTCTTCTGGAACTCTTGTTGTTCTTGAATGAGCATAGAAAGTACTTCTTGTGTGGCTTGATCCATATGAAGATTGAGGTGATAAAGGTCGACAATTAAACTCATGAGGATAAGGGTTTTGGTTTTGTATGCAGTAAAGTGATGGCGTGTAAGATTGGTAACAAGAAAGGTAAGTGTTTGGGTTCCATTGGGGTGCATTGTGGTGATAGTGTGAAAACGTCATCAAGAAAACCTAAACAAAAACCTATAAACAGAAGCAAACAGTTAACCAAAAAGTGCTATTTACACTATTAAGATATTCACATCAACCAAAAGATATAACACCGATTGCACATCCCCGGCAATGGTGCCAAATTTGATGTGGAAGAATTTCAGTGTTAGTCTAGAATTTCACCAAAATGTACATTCTCTTCATTGCAAATATAGCCTAGACCAACAATTAATTTCCAAATCAAATGTTTTAAATTCAAATTATAATAACCGAGATCAGGAGTAATTCAACCTCGGGTCATTCTCCCAAGGACGCTGGTGGACGAAATTGTGATCACTTGTTATGTATTTATAAAAGATGTATACTCTGAGGGCATTGGTTATTTTCTTCACAATCTCGTTCAACTAACCAGCAAGTGTACTGGGTCGTCCAAGTAATAACCTTACGTGAGTAAGGGTCGAATCCACAGAGATTGTTGGTATGAAGCAAGCTATGGTCACCTTGCAAATCTCAGTCAGGCAGAAAAAAGAGGAATTGTAATTATAATAATTAAAAAGGAATAATAAAAGGGATAGAACACTTATGCAGATTCATTGGTGGGAATTTCAGATAAGCGGATGGAGATGCTGTAGAGCTCTTGGACGCCTGCTCTCCTACTCCTTCTACTCAATCCTTCTTACTCCTTTCCATGGCAAGCTTTGTATAGGGGTTCACCATCAACTGTGGCTACTTTCATTCCTCACGGGGAAATAACCTGTGCGGCTGTCACCCGCACAGCTAACCAGTCTGGAGGCATCACCCATGGCTGATGGCTACATCCCATCCTCGCAGTGAAAACTATGC
>NW_026264940.1:0-2996 GCF_000817695.3 Arachis duranensis | reverse complement strand
TTGTAATTTAGCTTCTCTTAATTTTCTCTTCAGAGTCCTTTCAGGTTCTGGATCAACTTCAACAAGAGTGCCCTTTTCCCTGTTCCTGCTCATTTGAAAGAGAAGAAAACAAGAAAGGAAAAAGGAATCCTCTATGTCACAGTATAGAGATTCCCTTATGTTAGTAGAAGAAGAAAGGGGTAGAAGAAAGGAGAAGAGGATTCGGATTTTTGGATGAAGAGAGGTGAAGAGAAGTGTTAGTAATTAAATAATTAAATAGAAGAAGATAAGAGAAGAGAGAGAAGAATTCGAAAATAATTTTTGAAAAAGAAGTTAGTAATTTCGAAAATTAAAGATGAGATGAGATTAAAATTAAAATTTAAAAAAAAAGAATTTTTGAAAAAGGGAGGGAGAATTTTCGAAAATTAGAGAGGGAAAAGTAGTTATGTGGTTTTGAAAAAGATAAGAAACAAACAAAAAGTTAGTTAGTTGATTGAAAAAGATTTGAACTCAAATTTTGAAAAAGATAAGAAGATAAGAAAAAGATAAGATATTTTGAAATCAAATTTTGAAAAAGATAAGATAAAAGATAAAAAGATATATTTGAAAAAGATATTTTGAAAAAGATTTAATTTTAAAATTGACTTAACTAACAAGAAACTACAAGATAAGATTCTAGAACTTAAAGATTGAACCTTTCTTAACAAGAAAGTAACAAACTTAAAATTTTTGAACCAATCACATTAATTGTTAGTTAATTTTCGAAAATTAGATAAAAAGATAAGAAAAAGATTTTGAAAATATTTTGAAAAATAATTTTTGAAATTTTCGAAAATTATAAAAAATGAAAAAGATATGATTTTCGAAAAAGATTGTTGAAAAGATAAGATTTTTAAAATTGAAATTTTGACTTGACTTGTAAGAAACAACTAATTTTAAAAATTTTTGACCAAGTCAATCCCAAAATTTCGAAATTTTGGAGGAAAATAAGGAAAAGATGTTTTTGATTTTTAAATTTTTTTAATTATTTTTTGAAATCAAATTTTGAATGAAAAACACAAAAATGACCCAAAACATGAAAATTTTGGATCAAGACACAAGATGCATGCATGAATGCTATGAATGTCAAGATGAACACCAAGAACACTTTGAAGATCATGATGAACATCAAGAACATAATTTTGAAAAATTTTTGATGCAAAGAAAACATGCAAGACACCAAACTTAGAAATTTTTAATGCATGGAAAATATGAATGCAAAAGTGCACAAGAAAAACAACAAAAGACACCAAACAAGAAATCATCAAGATCAAACAAGAAGACTTGTCAAGAACAACTTGAAGATCATGAAGAACACTATGAATGCATGAGATTTTCGAAAAAATGCAAGAAAAATTTTTAAAGCATGCAATTGACACCAAACTTAAAAATTAACACAAGTCTCAAACAAGAAACACAAAATATTTTTGATTTTTATGATTTTCTAATTTTTTTTTGTATTTTTATTGATTTTTTTCGAAAAACATTTTTGGAAAAAAAAAAGAAATAAAAGAAAAATTTTTGAAAAAGATTTTTGAAAAGAAAATTACCTAATCTGAGCAACAAGATGAACCGTCAGTTGTCCATACTCGAACAATCCCCGGCAACAGCGCCAAAAACTTGGTGTTGTTGCCGGATCAACTTGGTGTTGTGGTTGCACGTAATTGTAATTCAGATATTCCCCGGCAACGGCGCCAAAAACATTCATTGGTGGGAATTTCAGATAAGCGGATGGAGATGCTGTAGAGCTCTTGGACGCCTGCTCTCCTACTCC
Source organism: Arachis duranensis (assembly GCF_000817695.3). Taxonomy (NCBI): domain Eukaryota; kingdom Viridiplantae; phylum Streptophyta; class Magnoliopsida; order Fabales; family Fabaceae; genus Arachis; species Arachis duranensis. Next base: position 1,204 of record NW_026264940.1, on the reverse strand, counting down.
TTCTACTCAATCCTTCTTACTCCTTTCCATGGCAAGCTTTGTATAGGGGTTCACCATCAAATGTGGCTACTTTCATTCCTCACGGGGAAATAACCTGTGCGGCTGTCACTCGCACAGCTAACCAGTCTGGAGGCATCACCCGTGGCTGATGGCTACATCCCATCCTCGCAGTGAAAACTATGCAACGCACTCTGTCACAGTACGGCTAATCACCGGTTGGTTCCCGCTCCTACTGGAATAAAATTTCTTAATTTCGTGCACCATGTTTTTGGCGCCGTTGCCAGGGATTGTTTGAGTTTGGACAACTGACGGTTCATCTTGTTGCTCAGATTAGGTAATTTTCTTTTCAAAAAGTTTTCAAAAATCTTTCAAAAATTTTTTATTTGTTTTCGTTTTTCCAAAAAAAGAAATTTTTGAAAAATCCAAAAAATTAATAAAATCATAAAAATAAAAAATATTTTGTGTTTCTTGTTTGAGTCTAATGTCAATTTTTAAGATTGGTGTCAATTGCATATTTTAAAAACTTTTGCATTTTTTGAAAATTCATGCATGTGTTCTTCATGATCTTCAAGTTATTCTTGATAAGTCTTCTTGTTTGATCTTCATATTTTCTTGTTTTGTGTTTTTGTTATTTTTCATATGCATTTTTGCATTCATAGTGTCTAAGCATTGAAAATTTCTAAGTTTGGTGTCTTGCATGTTTTTCTTTTCTTGAAAATTTTTCAAAAATAAGTCTTGATGTATCTTGATCTTCAAGTGTTCTTGGTGTTCATCTTGACATTCATAGTGTTCTTGCATGCATCATTGGTTTTGATCCAAAATTTTCATGTTTTGGGTCATATTTGTCTTTTTCTCTCTCATCATTAAAAATTCAAAAATAAAAAAATATCTTTTCCTTATTTCTCTCATAAATTTCGAAATCTTTGGGTTGACTTAGTCAAAATTTTTAAAATAAGTTATTTCTTGTTAGTCAAGTCAAGATTGCAATTTTAAAAATCCTATCTTTTCAAAATCTTTTTCAAAAATCAAATATTTTTCATTTTTCTTATTATTTTTTTTGAAAATTTTAAAAAGTAATTTCAAAATCTTTTTATTAAATTCATTTCAAATTTTCGAAAACTTCACTAATGATGAGCGGATAATTTGTATGCTTTTTGGCATTGTTTTTAGTATGTTTTTGGTATGATATAGTTAGTTTTTAGTA
>NW_026264939.1:73069-73358 GCF_000817695.3 Arachis duranensis | reverse complement strand
CCCTAAAAGTAGCTTAAACTTACTAAAAACTATATAAAAACAATGCCAAAAAGCGTATAAATTATCCGCTCATCAAAGATCATGATGAACATCAAGAACATAATTTTGAAAATTTTTGATGCAAAGAAAACATGCAAGACACCAAACTTAGAAATCTTTAATGCATGGAAAATATGAATGCAAAAATGCATATGAGAAACAAGAAAAGGCACAAAACAAGAAAACATCAAGATCAAACAAGAAGACTTGTCAAGAACAACTTGAAGATCATGAAGAACACTATGAATGC
>NW_026264939.1:72567-72935 GCF_000817695.3 Arachis duranensis | reverse complement strand
ACAAAATATTTTTGATTTTTATGATTTTATAATTTTTTTGTATTTTTATTAATTTTTTTTTCGAAAATAAAGTTTGTAAAAACGAAAAATAAAAAAAATAAAAAAAATTTTGAAAAAGATTTTGAAAAGAAAATTACCTAATCTGAGCAACAAGATGAACCGTCAGTTGTCCATACTCGAACAATCCCCGGCAACGGCACCAAAAACTTGGTGGACGAAATTGTGATTTCTATCTTTTGAGCTTTAGCATATATTTACTCTTAGGGCACTGTTTATTCTCACAACTCCGTTCAATTAACCAGCAAGTGTACTGGGTCGTCCAAGTAATAAACCTTACGTGAGTAAGGGTCGAATCCACAGAGATTGTT
>NW_026264939.1:70030-70906 GCF_000817695.3 Arachis duranensis | reverse complement strand
TGCTGTACCTCGAGTATTAATGCAATTACTATTGTTCTTCTATTCAATTCCGCTTGTTCTTGTTCTAAGATATCACTTGTTCTTCAACTTGATGATTGTGATGATCCGTGACACTCATCATTATTCTCACCTATGAACTTGTGCCTGACAACCACCTCCGTTCTACCTTATATTGGGTGAATATCTCTTGGATTCCTGGTACACGATGCATGGTTGATCGCCTGACAACTGAGTGCTCGCCTGACAACCGAGCCAGCCATTCCGTGAGATCAGAGTCTTCGTGGTATAGGCTAGAACTGATGGCGGCGTTCAAGAGAATCCGGAAGGTCTAACCTTATCTGTGGTATTCTGAGTAGGATTCAATGATTGAATGACTGTGACGTGCTTCAAACTCCTGAAGGTGGGGCGTTAGTGACAGATGCAAAAGAATCACTGTATTCTATTCTGGCCTGATTGAGAACCGACAGATGGATAGCCGTGCCGTGACAGGGTGCGTTGAACATTTCCACTGAGAGGATGGGAGGTAGCCACTGACAACGGTGAAACCCTTGCATAAGCTTGCCATGGAAAGGAGTAAGAAGGATTGGATGAAGATAGTAGGAAAGCAGAGAGACGGAAGGGACACAGCATCTTCATGCGCTTATCTGAAATTCCCACCAATGAATTACATAAGTATCTCTATCTTTATCTTTATGTTTTATTCGTAATCCATTTGAGTTTGCCTGACTAAGATTTACAAGGTGACCATAGCTTGCTTCATACCAACAATCTCTGTGGGATCGACCCTTACTCGCATAAGGTTTATTACTTGGACGACCCAATACACTTGCTGGTTAGTTGTGCGAAGTTGTGTTTATGCCATGGTATTGAACACCA
>NW_026264939.1:69760-69938 GCF_000817695.3 Arachis duranensis | reverse complement strand
TCGCATACCAAGTTTTTGGCGCCGTTGCCGGGGATTGTTCGAGTATGGACAACTGACAGTTCATCTTGTTGCTTAGATTAGGTATTTTTTTCAGAGGTCTTAAGAATGGATTCTAGTGTTTCATGATGATCTGTTGAAGTCTGGCTGGCTGTGAAGCCATGTCTAATTTTATTGGACC
>NW_026264939.1:67140-69535 GCF_000817695.3 Arachis duranensis | reverse complement strand
TGATTCCTGGAATTCTCACTAAGAATTTTGATATCTTTATTTTCTTAATTTTCAAAAAAACCAAAAAAAAATTACAAAATCATAAAATCCAAAAATATTTCTTGTTTGAGTCTAGAGTCTCATGTTAAGTTTGGTGTCAATTGCATGCATTTTTCATGTGTCTTTATGGATCTTCAAGTTGTTCTTGATGATTTCACTGCTCTGATCTTTGAATTCTATTGACTTGAGTGTTTTGTGTTTCTCATATGCATTCTCATGTTGTTAGTGTCAGTAGTATACAAACTGCTAAGTTTGGTGTCTTGCATGCATTGTTATTTGATTTTAGTTGCATTTTAATTATTCCTTATTATTAAAAATCCAAAAATATTTTTAATTTGTGTCTTTTCAAGTCAATAATATAGAGGATTGAAGATTCAGAACACGCTGCAGAGGAATTATACAGAAAAAGCTGGGTGTTCAAAACGCCCAGTGAGGAAGGCAAACTGGCGTTTAAACGCCAGCCAGGGTGCCTGGCTGGGCGTTTAACGCCCAAAAGGGTAGTAATTTGGGCGTTAAACGCCAGAATGTGTACCATTCTGGGCGTTTAACGCCAGGATGGCACAAGAGGGAAGATTTTGTTTTCAAATCATATTTTTTTCAAGTTTTCAAAGTTTTTCAAAATCAAATCTTTTTCAAATCAATTTTTCAATCAAATATTTTTCAAAACCAATTTCTTTCCATTTTCAAAGATACTTGCTATCAATTAATGATTTGATTCAATATTTCAAGTATGTTACCTTTTCTGTTGAGAAAGGTTTAATGTTTGAATCATATCTTTTCTTGATAGCCAAGTCATTAACTTTCAAATCAAATCTTTTTAAAATGTTTTTCAAATCATATCTTCTCAATCACATCTTTTTAAAACCAATCATATCTTCTCAACCACATCTTTTTCAAAATACTTTTCAATCAAATCTTTTTAATTTCTAATTTCAAAATCTTTTTCAAAAATCATTTTTTTTACTTAGTTTTCGAAAATTAAATACTATTTTTCAAAATGTTTTTAAAATCTTTTACTTAATTTTCGAAAACTTCTTTCCCTCTTCTCATATCCTTCTATTTATGGACTAACACTATTCCTTAATGCACAATTCGAACTCCATCTTTCTTGATAAGTTCGAATTTTCTACCTCTGCCTTCTATTTTTCTTTTTTCTCTGACACCTCAAGGAATCTATATACTGTGACATAGACGATTCCATATTTCCTTGTTTTCTTCTCCTTCATATTAACAGGAGCAAAGACAAAAGCATTCTTGTTGAGGCTGATCCTGAACCTGAAAGGACATTGAAGCGAAAGCTAAGAGAAGCTAAGGCACAACTGTCTGTAGAAGACTTAACAGAAATCTTCAAAGAAGAAGAACACATGGCAGCCGAAAACAACAACAATGCCAACAATGCAAGGAAGGTGCTGGGTGACTTTACTGCACCTACTCCCGACTTCTATGGGAGGAGCATCTCTATCCCTGCCATTGGAGCAAACAACTTTGAGCTTAAGCCTCAATTAGTTTCTCTGATGCAACAGAATTGCAAGTTTCATGGACTTCCATTGGAAGATCCTCATCAGTTCTTAGCTGAGTTCTTGCAAATCTGTGACACTGTCAAGACTAATGGGGTTGACCCTGAGGTCTACAGACTTATGCTATTCCCTTTTGCTGTAAGAGACAGAGCTAGGACATGGTTGGATTCTCAACCTAAAGAAAGCCTGAACTCTTGGGAAAAGCTAGTCAATGCCTTCTTGGCAAAGTTCTTTCCACCTCAAAAATTGAGCAAGCTTAGAGTGGAAATCCAAACCTTCAGACAGAAGGAAGGAGAATCCCTCTATGAAGCTTGGGAAAGATACAAACAATTAATCAGAAAGTGTCCCTCTGATATGCTTTCTGAATGGAGCATCATAGGTATTTTCTATGATGGTCTCTCTGAACTATCCAAGATGTCTTTGGATAGCTCTGCAGGAGGATCTCTTCATCTGAAGAAGACGCCTACAGAGGCTCAAGAGCTGATTGAAATGGTTGCAAATAACCAATTCATGTACACTTCTGAAAGGAACCCTGTGAACAATGGGACAAATCAAAAGAAAGGAGTTCTTGAGATTGACACTCTGAATGCCATATTGGCTCAGAACAAAATATTGACTCAACAAGTCAATATGATTTCTCAAAGTCTGTCTGGAATGCAAAATGCACCAAGCAGTACTAAGGAAGCTTCATCTGAAGAAGAAGCTTATGATCCTGAGAACCCTTCAATGGAAGAGGTGAATTACTTGGGAGAACCCTATGGAAACACCTATAATCCTTCATGGAGAAATCATCCAAATCTCTCATGGAAGGATCAACAGAGACCTCAACAAGGTTTCAA
>NW_026264939.1:65575-66799 GCF_000817695.3 Arachis duranensis | reverse complement strand
TGCAAGGCCATCAACATGGCCGAATTTAGAGAGGAGGGAGAGGTATTGAACGCCACTGAGGAAGACCTCAATGGACGTCCACTGGCCTCCAATGAGTCCCCCAGGGAGGAACCATGGGAATCTGAGGCCCAAAATGAGACCATAGAGATTCCATTGGACTTACTTCTGCCCTTCATGAGCTCTGATGAGTATTCTTCCTCTGAAGAGGATCAGTATGTCACTGAAGAGCAATTTGCTAAATACCTTGGAGCAATCATGAAGCTGAATGACAAGTTATTTGGAAATGAGACTTGGGAGGGTGAACCCCCTTTGCTCACCAAAGAACTGGATGACTTGTCTAGGCAGAAATTACCTCAAAAGAGACAGGATCCTGGGAAGTTTTCAATACCTTGTACCATAGGCACCATGACCTTCAAGAAGGCTTTGTGTGACCTAGGGTCAAGTGTGAACCTCATGCCTCTCTCTGTAATGGAGAAGCTAGGGATCTTTGAGGTGCAAGCTGCAAAAATCTCACTAGAGATGGCAGACAACTCAAGAAAACAAGCTTATGGACTTGTAGAGGATGTTCTGGTGAAAGTTGAAGACCATTACATCCCTACTGATTTCATAGCCCTAGAGACTGGGAAGTGCATGGATGAATCCATCATCTTTGGCAGACCCTTCCTAGCCACAGCAAAGGCTGCGATTGATGTTGATAGAGGAGAATTGATCATTCAAGTGAATGAAGAATCCTTTGTGTTTAAGGCTCAAGGATATCCCTCTGTCATCATGGAGAGGAAGCATGAAGAGCTTCTCTCAAAACAGAGTCAAACAGAGCCCCCACAGTCAAACTCTAAGTTTGTTGTTGGGAGGCCACAACCAACTTCTAAGTTTGGTGTTGAACCCCCACATTCAAACTCTAAGTTTGGTGTTGGGAGGTTCCAACATTCCTCTGAGCATTTGTGAGGCTCCATGAGAGCCCACTGTCAAGCTACTGACATTAAAGAAGCGCTTGTTGGGAGGCAACCCAATACTATATTTTATCTATTTTTCCTTGTTATTTTATGTTTTTTGTAGGTTGATGATCATGAGAAGTCATAAAAACAATTGAAAAAGCAAAAACAGAATGAAAAACAGAAAGAAAAACAGCACACCCTGGAGGAAGAACCTGCTGGCGTTTAAACGCCAATAAGGCTAGCAGATGGGCGTTTAACGCCCAGTCTGGCACCATTCTGGGCGTTTAAC
>NW_026264939.1:64260-65074 GCF_000817695.3 Arachis duranensis | reverse complement strand
AGTCATGGGAGATGGAGAGATTCATCTCAAGGGTGCATCAAGACCATTACTATGAAGTTGTGGCCTTGAAGAAGGTGATCCCCGAGGTCCCTTTCAAGCTCAAAAAGAGTGAATATCCGGAGATCCGACATGAGATCCGAAGGAGAGGTTGGGAAGTTCTTACCAACCCCATTCAACAAGTCGGAATCTTAATGGTTCAAGAGTTCTATGCCAATGCATGGATCACCAAGAACCATGATCAAAGTGTGAACCTGGATCCAAAGAATTGGCTTACCATGGTTCGGGGGAAATACTTGGATTTTAGTCCGGAAAATGTATGGTTGGCATTTAACTTGCCCATGATGCAAGGAGATGAACATCCTTACACTAGAAGGGTCAACTTTGATCAAAGGTTGGACCAAGTCCTCACAGTCATTTGTGAAGAGGGCGCCCAATGGAAGATGATGACAAGTCATCATATACCCATTTTTCAAGCTAATTTCACTTGTTTTGATAGCATTTATGCACTTTCTTGCATCCTAAGTAAGTGATTTGGAGTGAAAATGCATAACTTCTCTAAATCAAGCAACCACCATGAAGTTAATGATAAATCATGAGGTTTAAGTTAATTTTAATTGAATTTTAATTGATTTATAAGCCTCTTGAATTTAGTGATACTTTGAGTGGTTGTTTTGGTTTATTGTAGGTGAAGAAAAGAAAAGAAAAGGAAAAGCGTGGCCTAAGAAGCGTAGCCCAAGGAAAGAAAAGTGTAGCCAAGGAGAGAAGAAGCGTGCCGCATGCAAAGGGGGAGGCAACATTGCCCTCCACAAGGGCA
>NW_026264939.1:51059-54806 GCF_000817695.3 Arachis duranensis | reverse complement strand
TTAATTTTAATTGAATTTTAATTGATTTATAAGCCTCTTGAATTTAGTGATACTTTGAGTGGTTGTTTTGGTTTATTGTAGGTGAAGAAAAGAAAAGAAAAGGAAAAGCGTGGCCTAAGAAGCGTAGCCCAAGGAAAGAAAAGTGTAGCCAAGGAGAGAAGAAGTGTGCCGCATGCAAAGGGGGAGGCAACATTGCCCTCCACAAGGGCACACTGCCCTCTAGGAGGGCAACATAAGAGAACCAAACAAGGAAGGCAAATCTGCCCTGCCCACTACAAGGGCAGAGCACAAAATGTGCCTTGGGACCAAGAGAAAGAGAACCTTGCCCTGCCCTTGTGGAGGGCAGAATCGGGCTCTCCAAGGAAGAAATTCAAGAGAAAAATGTCACCCATGCATGCTACAAGGATCGAACAAGGAACCATGAGGAAGCCAAGAACTAAGGTTGATTGCCGTGCCAAGAAGCCAAGGAAATTAATTGAATTTGTGCCCAAGCCGTGTTTCGAACACGGGGCGTGGAAGAGGGAACTCTGCCCTGCCCATGGCGCGGGCAAGGCAGCATTTGGAGTGGCACACGATCCTGGCGCACCACACACAAATCTGGCGCACCAAACCCTTCCCTGGCAGCACCAGCGTGCACCACGATCCTCCTCTGGCAGCACCAATTTTTTCTGCCCTGCCCTCCGCGAGGGCAGGGCAGCATCCTATGCACCAAGCTCAATCCTGGCGCACCACGCACGAATCTGGCGCACCAATCTTCGACCCTGGCAGCACCAACGCGCACACTCCTCGATCTGGCAGCACCACAATTTTCTGCCCTGCCCTTGGCGCGGGCAGGGCAGCGTTTTGCGTTCCTGGCAGCACCAAGGCCGCACCAACTCGCACCCAAGCCGCACCAAACTTCCGCACCATGCACCAATTTTCTGCCCTGCCCTCCACAAGGGCAGGGCAGCCTCCTGGGAGTGAATTTTCATGGGCCGAAAATTCAAATTAAATTCCCATTTTAATTCATTTCTTCACCAAATCAAAAGCCCATCCAAATCCCAAAATCCAAGAATAGAAAGTGTATATATAGAAGCTAGTTTGATGTAATTAGGACCTTTTTACCTTCTTTTGAATTTTTACCTTTCGACTTACTTTTGTCTTAGCTTTTGAATTTGCACTTTCTTTGAGCTTTCTTGAGAGACTTGTCCGAGCACCAAGAGGATCAAGGGAGAATTGATTGATCTCCTTCCTCATTCTTACTTGGGCAACTCTACTCTCCTGTTTTTGAGTTTTGGGTGTGTGAAATTGAGGAAATTCTGTCTCAATTCCCATCCAAACTCTTTTCAATTTGTTTTCTGCAGAATTGAATCTGATTTCTGTTCTTCTACTGCTTTCTCTTCTAATTCTTGCCAATTGCTTTGTTAACTTGGATCTAGGAAGGCAAATAGAGATCTAGGCTCTGCTACCTAGTCTCTTGAGACCTGAGACCCAATTTTACTTTTGGTTCTTCTGTGAACCTTGCTGCATTTTATTTTCTTTCTATTTGAATGCTATTTGCTTCTGATTCGATTTCTGCTCAATCAATTGCTGCAATTTACTTCTTCTTTGTTTAGATCCTGCAATCCCATTCCTCAATTCCCTTTTACTTTCTAGCAATTTAACTTTCTTGCCATTTAAGTTCCTGCAGTTTATGTTTCTTGCACTTTAAGTTTCAGTCATTTACTTTCTTGTTCTTTAAGTTTCTGCAAATTTACTTTCCTGTTCTTTAATTTACTGCACTTCTCCCTTCCCCCTTTACATTTACTGTCATTTACTTCCTGTTAAAAACAAATCACTCAACCAAAACTTGATTCGCTTGACTAAATCACCCACTAAACTAAAATTGCTCAATCCTTCAATCCCTGTGGGATCGACCTCACTCATGTGAGTTATTATTACTTGATGCGACCCGGTACACTTGCCGGTGAGTTTCCCTAATAGCTACAAGTTGCTGCTCTTCCCATTCTCTCTCAGAGATAAAGCCACTCAATGGCTAGAAACCTTTCCAAAAGAAAGCATCAACACTTGGGATGACTTGGTGAGCAAGTTTCTTGCCAAATTCTATCCACCTCAAAGAATCCTAAGGTTGAAAACTGAGGTTCAAACGTTCACTCAATTGGAGGCCGAGAACTTATATGAAGCATGGGAAAGATATAAGGCTTTATTGAGGAAATGTCCACCAGAGATGTTCACTGAGTGGGACAAGTTGCAGAACTTCTATGAGGGACTCACTCTTAAAGCTCAAGAGGCTCTTGATCACTCTGCCGGAGGTTCATTACAACTCATGAAGACCACAGAGGAAGCTTAAAACCTCATTGATATGGTGGCCAACAACCAATATTTCTTTGCTCATCAAAGACAACGCCAACCATCACAGAGAAGAGGAGTAATGGAATTGGAAGGAGTGGATTCAATCTTAGCTCAAAACAAGATGATGCAGCAGCAGATTCAACAACAGTTTGAGCAAATGGCCAAAAGAATTGATGGCTTGCAAGTGGCAGCAGTGAGCACCACAAGCCAACCACCAACCACTTGGGTGCAAAATGAAGAAACTCAAGAAGAGCAACAACAAGAGCAAGTCCAATACATGCACAACCAAAATCCTGGAACAAATGAAGTCTATGGTGATACTTACAATCCATCTTGGAAGAACCATCCCAACCTCAGATGGGGAGACAACCATAAACAAAACCAACAACCATGGCAAAGAAACACAAGTCAGAACAATTGGAAAAACACAAACCACAACCCCCAGCCAAACACTAACCAAAATTCATACAGAAAACCACAAAACAACTACCCAAATTCTAACCAATACCCACCCAATAACCAATCAACTAACCAAAACAATTATCATCATCCATCAACACCCCAAAATCAACCCATCTCACAAGACTCACAGAGAATCACAAATCTAGAGCTGCTCATGGAGAAACTGATGAAGAACCAAGAATTGACAACCAAGAACCAAGAAGCCTCCATGAAGAACCTAGAAAGGCAGATTGGACAAATCTCTAAGAAGATTTCTGTTGAAAAACCATCAAATTCACTACCTAGTGATACCATTCCCAACCCAAAGGAAGAATGCAAGGTCGTGCAACTAAGGAGTGGAAAGATGTTAGTGGATGGTAACCAAGGAGCAACAAAGAAGCTTATCCAGAATGACACTGAGCCAACAAAGAATGATGAAGCCATCAACAAGGACATGATGACCAAGAATGCTCCAGAAAAACTCACAGAGGAAGACAACAAACCACAGAATCTGAAGAAAGGAAAGCAAATCATGGAAGAACCAACCCCAAGACAACATCAAGTGGAGAAGAGCCCAACATCACCATTACCTTATCCACAGAGATTTCACAAGGAAACAAAGGATCAGCACTTCCACAAATTTCTTGAGACTTTCAAGAAGTTGGAGATCAACATACCTTTAGCTGAAGCTTTGGAGCAAATGCCTTTATATGCCAAGTTCTTAAAGGAGCTCATCAACAAGAAAAGAGATTGGAATGAGAAGGAAACAGTGATGCTCAGTGAAGAATGCAGTGCACTCATTAAAAAGGGACTCCCTCCCAAGCTTGAAGACCCTGGAGGTTTCTTCTTACCATGCACTATTGGAAACCTGTTCATTAACAAGGGGATGTGCGATCTAGGAGCAAGCATAAATCTAATCCCATATTCTCTAGTGAAAAAGCTTGGCATAGAGGAGGTGAAACCAACACAGATGTC
>NW_026264939.1:43964-47424 GCF_000817695.3 Arachis duranensis | reverse complement strand
TATTTGCTTCTGATTTAAATTCTGCTCAATCAATTGCTGCAGTTTACTTCTTCTTTGTTTAGATCTTGCAATCCCATTCCTCAATTCCCTTTTACTTTCTAGCAATTTAATTTTCTTGCCATTTAAGTTACTGCAGTTTATGTTTCTTGCACTTTAAGTTTCAGTCATTTACTTTCTTGTTCTTTAAGTTTCTGCAAATTTACTTTTCTGTTCTTTAATTTACTGCACTTCTCCCTTCCCCCTTTACATTTGCTGTCATTTACTTCCTGTTAAACACAAATCACACAACCAATACTTGATTCGCTTGACTAAATCACCCACTAAACTAAAATTGCTCAATCCTTCAATCCCTGTGGGATCGACCTCACTCATGTGAGTTATTATTACTTGATGCGACCCGGTACACTTGCCGGTGAGTTTTGTGTTGGATCGTTTTCCACACATCAGAAGAGAGATTCAAGACGGAAGCCGGTTCAATTGAGAAGGCATGACCTCAAGCCCGTGGCTAGAGGATGGTTGGAGTTCATCCAACGCTCAATCATTCCCACTAGCAACCGGTCCGAAGTTACTATAGACCGGGCTATCATGATTCATAGCATCATGGTTGGAGAAGAAATAGAAGTTCATGAGGTTATATCCCAAGAACTCTATAAGGTGGTGGACAAGTCCTCTACCTTGGCAAGGTTAGCCTTTCCTCATCTCATTTGTCATCTCTGTTATTCAGTTGGAGTTGACATAGATGGAGACATCCCCATTGATGAGGACAAGCCCATCACTAAGAAAAGGATGGAGCATACAAGAGATCCCACTCATCATGAAATCCCTGAGATGCCTCAAGGGATGCACTTTCCTCCACAAAACTATTGGGAGCAACTGAACACCTCCCTAGGAGAATTGAGTTCCAACATGGGACAACTAAGGGTGGAGCACCAAGAACATTCCATTCTCCTCCATGAAATTAGAGAAGATCAAAGAATTATGATAGAGGAGCAACTAAGACAAGGAAGAGACATTGAGGAGCTCAAGCACTCCATAGGATCTTTAAGAGGAAGAACAAGCCGCCATCACTAAGGTGGACCCGTTCTTTAATTTCCTTGTTCTTTATTTTCCTGTTTTTCGAATTTTAGTGCTTATGTTTATCTATGTTTGTGTCTTAGGATCATTAGTGTCTTAGTGTCTATGCCTTAAAGTTATGAATGTCCTATGAATCCATCACCTTTCTTAAATGAAAAATGTTCTTAATTGAAAAAGAGAAGAATTGCATGAATTTTGAATTTTATAACAGTTTAATTATTTTGATGTGGTGGCAATACTTTTGTTTTCTGAATGTATGCTTAAACAGTGCATATGTCTGTTGAATTTGTGGTTCATTAATGTTGGCTCTTGAAAGAATGATGAAAAAGGAGACATGTTACTGAGGATCTGAAAAATCATAAATGATTCTTGAAGCAAGAAAAAGCAGTGAATACAAAAAAAAAAGAGAGAAAGAGAAAAACGAAAAAAAGGAGAAAAGAAAACGAAAAAAAAATAAAGTTGTGATCCAATGCAATAAGAGTGTGCTTAAGAACCCTGGACACCTCTAATTGGGGACTCTAGCAAAGCTGAGTCACAATCTGAAAAGGTTCACCCAATTATGTGTCTGTGGCATGTATGTATCCGGCGGTAATACTGGAAGACATAGTGCTTTGGGCCACGACCAAGACTCAATAAGTAGCTATGTTCAAGAATCATCATACTTAACTAGGAGAATCAATAACACTATTTCCAAAGCAATCAACTGACAAGGAAGTAGAGCAGAAAAACAAACAGATGCAAGAAGAAAAAGGGATTCAAAAGGAACCAACAGAAGCAGGGGTGATAAATAAGAAGGGAGGTATCACAACTCAAGTACTTGTCAATAAAGAAAGATCAACAAGAAAGAAAAAGATGAAGAGCAGGAAAAAGACTCACAAAGGTTGGAAGAACAAGAAAATCCCAACTGAAGGATTTTCTAAAGGTGATAAGGTGCAACTAGTATATCAACAGCATGGAGCAGAAGATTATTACACTGTCAACCAAATTCTTTCTCTTGAGCATATGGAAATTGAGCATCAAGGCACACAGAGAAAGCTTACAGTGAGAGGTGACAAGTTGAGACATCACCAGCATCAACCACCCTAAAGGGAGTTCAATGTCAAGCTAGTGACAATAAAAGAGCGCTTGTTGGGAGGCAACCCAACCTGAGGTAGTTTTCTTTTCGTAGCTTTTTTAATAAAAATGTTGAATAATTGGTATGAATTGCAAGGAGCTAAGTTTGGTGTTGCACACCAAAACAATTTAAGGGAGAATGAAAGATTCTAAGTTTGGTGTTCCACCAAAAATATCATTTAAAAACACATTCTCACCTCTTGCATGATGCTAGCTCCAAGCAACCAAACACATTATTCAACTGTTGAATTGTTTTCTAGCTTTAATTTCATTAACCTTTAGCAAGGATACATGGTTTCAAATATGGTTGACTTGTTGCATTTGAGGCAGTGGCAAACAATTAAGTTTGGTGTTCCCACACCAGAGAAAATCTAAGAGCCACACTATGCATACTAACCATATAATTAAAGGCTTGAGAAGCAAGCAACTTTGAGGATTATGCAGGACATGAGCCAACAATTGAAGACACTATGCATCTTAACTCAAAGAGAACACAACAGAAGGAAGAATCAAAGGGCTGCAACTTCAAAGGTTGTATCTGAACTTAATCCTTGCTGCTGTGTGATGTTTTGAATTTGGAAACCATTGTATGTCTGGCTAAAGTGTTTATCTAGCTGTAAGTGAAATTGTTTGTAAAAAATTGATAAGTCTGCATAATGCTTGTATCCATCACTTAGCTTGAAAATTGTTTTGTTTCCCATATGCTTAAATAAAAGAGTTTGGTTTGAATTGAAAAGTAAAATATCCAATGTTGCATGAGCATGAATGGAAGTTGGTGGTGGTATATGTGTTTGATTAAATGCATAACTCATGAAATAATTGTTGCATAATATCATTCTCATTTAAGTGTGAGTTAGCTTGCTGTTATAAAAACTCCTATCAATAATGAAAAAGCCCTTGGTGACAAAAACAGAAAGAAAAGGGAAAGAAAAAGCCAAAATGGCAAGAAAAACAAATAATAAAGGTTGGACACCAATAGCTTGAATCTTAGGACATATGCCTGTGGTGTTCTTGTACTAAGATCTGCTTGGATGAGTAAATTCTAAGGGGTATTTTGAAACCCGGTCACTTAGATCAACTGATTTGGGATGACCAATTGAAAATCCACAATAAAGAGCAACTTAGATACAGAACATTTAGTTATCCAAAGAGATGCTGGGCATCAATGATCCTAGGAAGAATTAATGAGCCATGTGTCTGTGGTGGAAAAATGTTGAGCAAAAAGAAAGAAAATAAAGCCAAAGGCTATGCTGCAGCATTTGACACCCAACCT
>NW_026264939.1:39285-39512 GCF_000817695.3 Arachis duranensis | reverse complement strand
GAAAACCGACAGATGGATAGCCGTGCCGTGACAGGGTGCGTTGAACATTTCCACTGAGAGGATGGGAGGTAGCCACTGACAACGGTGAAACCCTTGCATAAGCTTGCCATGGAAAGGAGTACGAAGGATTGGATGAAGACAGTAGAAAAGCAGAGAGACGGAAGGGACACAGCATCTTCATGCGCTTATCTGAAATTCCCACCAATGAATTACATAAGTATCTCTAT
>NW_026264939.1:38402-38982 GCF_000817695.3 Arachis duranensis | reverse complement strand
GAATAGAAAAGAAATCAAGTGATTTTTGAAAAAGATTTTGAAACTAGAAATCAAAAGGATTTGATTGAAAACTATTTTGAAAAAGATGTGGTTAAGAAGATATGATTGATTTTAAGAAAATGTGATTGAGAAGATATGATTTGAAAAACATTTTTAAAAAAAAAAGATTTGATTTTGAAATTAATAACTTGGCTAACAAGAAAAGATATGATTCAAACATTAAACCTTTCTCAACAGAAAAGGTAACATACTTGAGATGTTGAATCAAATCATTAATTGATAGCAAGTATCTTTGAAAATAGAAAGAAATTGATTTTGAAAAAGATTTGATTGAAAAGATATGATTTGAAAAAGATTTATTTTGAAAAACTTTGAAAACTTGAAAAAAATTTGATTTGAAAACAAAATCTTCCCTCTTGTGCCATCCTGGCGTTAAACGCCCAATCCACTACCTTTATGGGCGTTAAACGCCCAGCCAGGCACCCTGGCTGGCGTTTAAACGCCAGTTTGCCTTCCTCACTGGGCGTTTTGAACGCCCAGCTTTTTCTGTGTAATTCCTCTGCTGTATGTTCTGAATCTT
>NW_026264939.1:37825-38281 GCF_000817695.3 Arachis duranensis | reverse complement strand
CAAAATGCAACTAAAATCAAATAACAATGCATGCAAGACACCAAACTTAGTAGTTTGTATACTACTGACACTAACAATGAGAATGCATATGAGGCATATAAACACTCAAGTCAATAGAATTCAAAGATCAGAGCAATGAAATTATCAAGAACAACTTGAAGATCAACGAAGACACATGCATGACTGCAATAAGAACAGAAACATGCAATTGACACCAAACTTAAAATGAGACTCTAAACTCAAACAAGAAATTTTTGGATTTTATGATTTTGTAAATTTTTTTGTGTTTTTTCGAAAATTAAGAAAATAAAGATATCAAAATTCTTAGTGAGAATTCCAGGAATCATGCAATGTTTAGTCTAAGACTCCAGTCCAGGAATTAGACATGGCTTCACAGCCAGCCAAGCTTTCAAAGAAAGCTTCGGTCCAAAACACTAGACATGGCCAATGGCCAGC
>NW_026264939.1:37376-37535 GCF_000817695.3 Arachis duranensis | reverse complement strand
TGCGAAATTGTGATCAATACTTTTCACAACTCAAATAATCCCCGGTAATGAATCCAAGAACTTGGTGTTCAATACCAAGGCACAAACACAACTTCGCACAACTAACCAGCAAGTGTACTGGGTCGTCCAAGTAATAAACCTTACGCGAGTAAGGGTCGA
>NW_026264939.1:29860-36841 GCF_000817695.3 Arachis duranensis | reverse complement strand
AATAGTAATTGCATTAATACTCGAGGTACAGCAGAGCTCCACACCTTAATCTATGGTGTGTAGAAACTCCACCGGTGAAAATACATAATAACAAGGTCTAGGCATGGCCAAATGGCCAGCCTCCCAAAGAGGGTTCAATCATAAAAACATGATCAAAAGCTTCTTTAATACAATAGCAAAAGGTCCTATTTATAGATAACTAGTAGCTTAGGGTTTACAAAGATGAGTAAATTACATCAAAATCCACTTCCGGGCCCACTTGGTGTGTGCTTGGGCTGAGCATTGAAGCATTTTCTTGTAGAGACTTCTCTTGGAGTTAAACGCCAGCTTTTGTGCCAGTTTGGGCGTTTAACTCCCATTCTTGTGCCAGTTCCGGCGTTTAACGCTGGGAAGTTTTGAGCTGATTTGGAACGCCAGTTTGGGCCATCAAATCTCTGGCAAAGTATGGACTATCATATATTTCTGGAAAGCTCAGGATGTCTACTTTCCAACGCCGTTGAGAGCGTGCCAATTGGGCTTCTGTAGCTCCAGAAAATCCATTCGAGTGCAGGGAGGTCAGAATCCAACAGCATCTGCAGTCCTTTTCAGTCTCTGAATCAGATTTTTGCTCAGGTCCCTCGGGAAGCATGCTCATGTGAAATCAAACTAATTAAATTACCATGTGCATTAAAAAAATTATTTTTAATAAGGGGATACAAAAAAAAATCCCCAAACACAAAATAAAAGAACCAATGCACATGGGACAAAGTTAAATTCAATGCATGAGTCTATAATACAAAGTGGAAAAAAAATTGGGCAAATAGGTTAAGAAACTTTTGATTTGTATAAAGTATGTATATGTTAGGTGAGATCTTAGACTAATCAAGGATTCACATAATTAGCTCACTTAGCCTTATACATATATCCTTACCTTTACCTTGGCCCCATTACAACCTTAATCAAAGACCTCATGATTTTTGTATGCCTATATTCTATAATTGTTGATTGGTTAGATGAAGAACAAGGTTATGGAAAACATGAATAAAAAGAAGAATAGAGTGATTAACCCAATAAACACTGAGTGACTAGAGAGTAAACACAAAATCTAGTGAGGGTTCAATAGCTCATCATCATATATCTCTACTTCTATTATTAATTGTCTTGCAAGTTTGAAAAATATTTTATTTACCCATCTCAATTGTAAAAGTGCTTTAACATTATCTAAGGTTGGCTATGCATATATGATTCCTTGAGAATGTGAATTAATTTAACTACATGTAAAGCTTTATATATAAGTGAATAATAACTAGATTTGCATGACTCATTTAGGTAGATGCATTTAGGATAGATTGCATTGCATGGGATTCCACCACTTCACCTTACTCTTTATCTTGGATTTAGCATGAGGACATGCTATTGTTTAAGTGTGGGGAGGTTGATAAACCCATATTTTATGATATAATTTGTGCTGAATTTAAGTGTTTTATTCAATCCTTCACCCACTTATGCATGTGAAATTGCATGGTTTTACCTTCCCTTCCTTATTATGAGATGTATATGAAAAACATGTTTTCTAGGCTTTAAAAGTATTAATTTTAATTATCTTTTATTGCCATTCGATGCCGTGATTTGTGTGTTGAGTAATTTCAGATCTCCTAAGGCAGGAATGACTTAAAGGATGAAAAGGAAACATGCGAAAATGGAAGGAAAGCATAAAACGGAGTTTTTGAAGAAACTGGCAGTGATGCAATCGCATTGGCGACGTGGCCGCATGCCAGCGCGAAATGATAATGACGCGATCGCTTGATTGACGCGATCGCGCACCACAAGCGAAACGCATATGACGCGAACGCATGACTGAAGTGACCGCGTGACAAGAAAAACTCCAAATGATGCGACCGCGTGACCCATGTGGATGCGTGACAGAGGCCATGCACCAGAAATTACAAAAAACGATCCCAGCAATTTCTGAAGCCCTTTTTGGCCCAAATCCAAGTCCAGAAGGC
Organism: Arachis duranensis; assembly: GCF_000817695.3. Classification (NCBI taxonomy): domain Eukaryota; kingdom Viridiplantae; phylum Streptophyta; class Magnoliopsida; order Fabales; family Fabaceae; genus Arachis; species Arachis duranensis. Next base: position 34,856 of record NW_026264939.1, on the reverse strand, counting down.
ACATATATGAGGTTATGAAGTGGGAGAACGCCTCCAAAAGGGGGGAGCTAGCCAATTAGTTACTTTTCATAGTTGAGATGTAGTTTTAGTGAGAGAGGTTCTCTCCTCTCTCTTAGGATTTAGAAATTAGGATTTTTTAGAAATTAAGGACTTAATTCAACTCTTCATATCAGGTTCAATATTCCTTTATTTTGACATCTCTTCTACTTTGAGATACTTTAATGCTTTTATTTATGTTTGATTTAAGTTGCCCAATTGGTTTATGAATATTTTCCATGTTAGATTTGACTGCTTTGAATGAATGTTATTTGAGGTATTCCAGATATTTATGATTTTAATTTAGCTTTCTACATTCCTGGCATTGGTTAAGAAATCAGTAACTCTTGAGTTATCAAACTCAACGTGATCAATAATCGCTATCTTTGCTAATTAGCTTGAACTTCTATAATCCCAATCTTTTTCTAGGAATTAACTAGGATTTGAAGATCAAACTAATTAGCAGCTTGACCTTCCTTCGCACCAGCAGAGGTTAACTAAATGGAATTAAGATTCAATTTTCATCATCATTGATAAGGATAACTAGGATAGGACTTCCAATTTCTCATACCTTGCCAAGAGTTTATTTTACAGTCATTTATTTATTTTATTTGTCATTTATCATACTTGTTCCTCATTCTCAAAACCCCCAATTTACAAAACTCATAACCAATAATAAGAACACACCTCCCTACAATTCCTTGAGAAGACGACCCGAGGTTTAAATACTTCAGTTATCAATTTATTTAGGGTTTGTTACTTGTGACAACCAAAACGTTTGTACAAAGGGATTTCTGTTGGTTCAGAATATATACTTACAACGCGACTTTATAAAATTCTTTACTAGCAAAAATCCCGACGTCAGTTACCAATCCTATAATGTTAGATTAATTTAATTAAATTTAGTTACTAAAATGACTTAATCATATAGCATGACCCTAAAATAAAAGCCTCAATCTCTCCAATACTAATTAGTTTATTTTTAGGGTGTAATTCTTGCCAACTCTTAAATACATTTCTATTCTTCCTAGTAATTAGGATAACATACAAAGTTCATCCAACCTATATGTGAAGCATAAAAAACCAAATCAACTAACCTATGTAAGTCTAAACATAGAAACTAGGCAAAGGATTTGATGGTCCCAGAATGTTTGGACCATTAAATGGTCCCATAACAAAACATGTTTTTTAAGTTTTTTAATAATAAGTAAATAGTCCTTATCTAATTTTAAGGGTAAGGTTGGTAAAAAAGAAAAAATTTTCTCACTTAATTTTCTAAAGGTAATCAACAACCATGAACGTGAAACGCAGAAGTTACAAATTTTAGCTTTTTCTCAACGTGGGTTTAGAGGCAGAATCGTTTCTGCGTTTAAAAAGAAAAAAATTGCCAAACATAAAAGTGAAACTTTCAAGAAGCTCAAACGCACTTCTTTCTTCACCAACGTGTTTGCCAAACACACCCTATATATACATAATCCGTGCTCATCTTCAGCGGATTATGTATATATAGTATTATAAACGTAAACCGTGGGAGCCTACAGGGTTTTATGTTCAAAGCCAATATCCATATAAACCGTGGTAGCTACCCACGGTTTATGCCTTAAATTTTCCCTTGGTAATCCGTGGTTGGTAGCCACGGTTTATGCTCATTTTATTTCTTCCAGAAACCGTCCCTGCCAGCCACGGTTTATGTTCAAATTGTAAACCGTGGTTGGCTCCCACGGTTTATATAATATTAGAATTTGCACAACTACGTAACATATTTCTGTTTTGCACATTTGAGTAAAGAATTCATTGATTTTATTTAAATATGTCATTTGCCCTATATTTTATTTAATCATAAAATCTATTTTTTATTTTATAAATTATTTTTTTATTAATCTATTATGTTTATTAACAATAAAAAATAAAAATAACGAATTAGATCTCCCATTGATCGTAATAAACATTTTGGCTATTCCAATTGATTAAAAGATTATATTTGATCCGTGACGTTCATCCATGACTGTGAAATCATGTTTCTTTGAAAATCAATCGATTGAATTTTAGGTTTTTCATAACTCAATCGATTAGACTACAGGTTGTTATCACAAAACAATCGATTAAAAATTGAAAAAAGTATGGTTTTCACAAAAATCAATCGATTGGTCATATTACCCAATTGATTAAACAATGACTAAAATATGGCTTTTTAATAATTTAATCGATTGCTTATACTACCCAATCGATTGAATGCTTTAAATTGAAAGAATAAACATATCAAGCATAGTGCATCTGCGCTGCTGAGAAGTTTTGAGGAATAGAAGTCCCTCTGCATGCACCAAATCGTAGGTTCTAGGCTACGTTGGAAAAGCCTCACATCTAGGAGCAATAAAAGATCATACATATAAGAAAATAGTAACACTTATTCACAAAATCATAATAGTAGTTGATAATTGAATATATCCTTGCACCCAGCCTACCACCAATAATAATTAAGTAGAATTTCTAAATATAACAACTTCTATATGCTTATGCCTATATCCCCCAAGAATTCTTGACTTGCACAGCATCATTAACTATTAAGCTTTTACACCTTTATTAACATATATTTTTTTAACCAATGTCGTCGATCTCAATTATGTAAGTCTTTAAGAATACTTTAACCTTAGTGTGAATGTTACGGTGACCACGAAAAGAGAAAGGGGAAATTGAATAGGCATGTATATCCTCAATTTTTTCCATTAACAGTGGATTATCAATTAATTCTTTCAATTTGAAGCATTCAATCTATTGGGTAGTATAGGTAATCGATTGAATTATTAAAAATCCACATTTTAGTCATGGTAATATGATCAATCCATTGATTTTTGTGAAAACTATGCTACTTTACAATTTTCAATCAATTGTTTTGTGATAACAATCTGTAGTCCAATTGATTGAGTTATGAAAAATCTGAAATTCAATCGATTGTTTTGATAATCCAATCGATTGATTTTTAAAAAAAAAACACGATTTCACAGTCTTGGACGAACGTCATGGATCAAATATAATCTTTTAATCGATTAGAATAGCCAAAAAGTTTATTATGAATAATGGAAGATCTAATTCATTATTGTTTTTGTTTTTTATTGTTAATAAACATAATAGATTATTGATAAAATAATAATTTATAAAATAAAAAATAATTTTTATGATAAATAAAATATATGGGGTTAATTTGTAATTAAAATTAGATAAGGACTATTTATTAGTTATTAAAAACCTTAAAAAATATGTTTTGTTATGGGACCATTTAATGGTCCAAACGTTCTGGAACCATCGAATCCGGTGCCTAGAAATTATATATATACCAAATGGCCTACTCTTCCGCAAATCACGTAGTCATTAGTTCTCGATCAGAAACTATATAAAGCTCCACAGCTAGCTAACGCCATTTATACTAGTCTCTATTATTGTCATTTCATTGTTTGGAAGCTTCCTTTTCAATTAACACCCAATGCAAACTAAAATACAAACATTAATAGATTGATGACATACCTTCGTAGAAGTTTAGGATACTTGTAGTTTATGTTTTTATTTTAAGTCATTTTTTGTTATAAGAAGTGTTTATACCCTGTCCGAGCTCCTCCAAATCGGCAAAATCCATGAAAGGTCCGACCTCGTCCCAAGGCCCACACCTGAGGTCGGACCTCGGACAACAAAGCTAAAAAGGCCCATCAAAAGGAACGCAGCCCAAAAACTAAAAGGCCGAAAAGGCCTAGAGAAAGGCAGTTCCACAAAGATAGGGATAAAACTCCCAAAAGATAAGATAAGATAAGAATATCTTATCCAGGGAAGATCACAGCCAACTACTATAAATACACTGGAGCACCCAGGTATAACTCATACTCTAATTCTACTCAATATCTGCTTGGACCCATGCTAACTTAAGCATCGGAGTGTCATTGCAGGTACAACCACCAACCACTCCACATATCAAGCTCGGGTCCCTGACCCCCAGGTATGACACACATTCTACATTCTACACATATCTGCTTGGACCCATGCTAACTTAAGCATCGGAGTGTCATTGCAGGTACAACCACCAACCACTCTACATATCAAGCTCGGGTCATCAATCCCCCCACCTCGGGCCTCTCTAAGACGACCGAGTTGCACGTTTCAGGTAACCCCCGGAACATTGGCGCCGTTGCCGGGCACCTGGAAACAAACAAAATCGCCACGCACTCCAGAAGGAAACAAACAGAATCGCCCAAAGACATCACCCCCAAACAAAGATCCACAAAATCCCGAAAAAGAAAAGAGCTCGGAAATTCTAGAAGCAGTCCGGGCACAACAAAACCGACTGAAACAACTCAAAGAGGATATAAAGAAGCAAAAGGAAACTGAACAAGATCTGAGAAGGGAGGCTCGCAAGCGCAGAGAATTAGAAGAAAAACTGCGGAAAATAGAGGCCAACCTGAAAGATCGGACAGAACGCGGCCCCACCCCCGAAGACAACCATGATCCCTTCACGCAAGAGATCATGAAGGAGAAGGTGCCGCGAAACTTCAAACCACCCGATATGGATCTCTACGACGGCACCACCGATCCAAGTCACCACCTCAGCAACTTCAGAAGCAGAATGTACCTAGTCGACGCCTCCGACGCGGACATACAACACTTGCCCACTGAAGCAGCCATCATGGGACTAGCAAACGGCCTAAAGGAGGGACCGTTTAGCCAATCCCTATCCAAACGATACCCGACCTTCCTATACGAGGTGCAGGAACGGGCAGAAAAATATATCAACATGGAGGAAACCTCCCAGCTAAGAGACTCTTCTAGGAAAGAATCAACCTACCCGTTCCGAGATCGAGATCGGGAACAGAAGAAGAAAGAAGAATCCAACTCGGATAAGCCACGGAAGTATCATAGCTACACTCCCCTCCGAGTTTCCCTGGTAGACGTCTACAGAGAAGTATGCCACACCGAAAAA
>NW_026264939.1:17436-24033 GCF_000817695.3 Arachis duranensis | reverse complement strand
GTCGGAGGATCTTGATTTATAGCTCGGAACTGGGGAGTCGGAATAGTCTTCGACCGAGTAGTGACACCCACAGTAGTTTTCTTCGGAGAAGATCGGGCAGAAGCCTCCCCGCCTCGATATTTCGAGCAGCCACAGACTTCTTTGTCCGACGAAGGAACTTCATGGAATCCGCCTGAGAAGACATCTCTGCAAGAAATAAAAGAAAGGGATTACCACAACAGAAATTCCACCAAAAATAAAGCAAAACACAAATGAAAGGTTGGAACTACCTAACTCGGAACGGAGAAGGCTTGGATCCCCCAACATTTTCTTTGTGTCCAAGTGAGGTGCCCGACCCCATAAACTGCTTACCACACCCACAAAAGCCTGCTCCACCTCATCTAGACTCTCAAGGGTATACTTAGTAGACACTACATTCTCCTGCCAACAAAGAGGAAAAGAAGGCTCCCCACTCTCATCTAGAAAGAAAGGTCGGACGTCTCCAGTAGCCCGGACCTTGAAATAAAAGTTCTTAAAATCGTGAAAGGACTCATCATACAGGGTACAAAACTTTCTTCCCTGGTTAGCCCTAAAAGAGACCCAAGATACCTTCCCTCCACCCGACCCCGGCTTCGTCAACACAAACAAGTAGGAAAAAAGAGAAATAGAGGGAGCAACGCCCAAAAACTGACACAAAAGTTGAAACAGCTTTAAAAATGCCCAAGAATTTGGATGGAGCTGTGTAGGGGCAAGGTTACAAGACCATAACACCTCGGACTCCAGGTCGGTAAAAGGAAGTCGGACACTCAGCTTAGAGAAAAAACAATCATAAGCGTAAAAGAAGAGCTTCTCGGAACTATCTAAGGGCGGGAAGCAAACTCTCTCCTCGGAATCCGGGGCTACTAGTTCATAATCCCTCTCAGACTCTCTATCTTCACATATGCTACATTGCCTACGAAACCTAGCTAAATACTCAGAATCTACCACAGAAGGGACTCTTAGAGGAACAGGATCTACCCAACCAAGACCACTTGGAATCTTGGTCGACATCGCTTGAAGAACCTTTCGAGACATAAAATTCTTACCTACAAAGAAGAATACAACAGCAAAGCAAGAAACAAAGATCTTTTAGAAGGAAATACAGCAACCCGGAGCAAAATACCAGAGAACAAAAAAGAGTCCCCCCCCATGTACAAACAACTGGCGGCGCCTCTTTTCGGGGCAACCCAGGCATAGGAAAAAGAAACAAACCCAAAGAGCCACACAAAAGAAACAGAAGCATATGTGCACAAGAAAAGAGATGGGAACAAACCTGGAAGAAAGAAACGAAGACGACGAGCTCCGAAGCAAGGAGAACGGAACGGCGGCGCAGAGGAAACCCCGGAAAGACACACGGAAAGATTCGGGGAAGAAGAACAAAGAGAAAGAAGAAACGGTGCTAAAAAAAGGAGATGGCGAAACTCAGAAAAACAGGAAGGGAACAGAATAAACGAAGAAAAAGGGGAGAAGGGGCAAATAAATAATGCCTTCACAGAGCCCGAACGAAAATCGAGAAGAAACGGTAAAATGCAATAAATGCTGAAACGGCCATTTTTTGAATTTTGAAAAACTACTATGCCCGAACACGACCTCCCAAAAAGGACGAACTCGGGCAGGGGCACTATTCATACCTTGACCGGGCTCCTCCAACTCGGCGAAATCGGTTCATACCCTGTCCGAGCTCCTCCAAATCGGCAAAATCCATGAAAGGTCCGACCTCGTCCCAAGGCCCACACCTGAGGTTGGACCTCAGACAACAAAGCTAAAAAGGCCCATCAAAAGGAACGCAGCCCAAAAACTAAAAGGCCGAAAAGGCCTAGAGAAAGGCGGTTCCACAAAGATAGGGATAAAACTCCCAAAAGATAAGATAAGATAAGAATATCTTATCCAGGGAAGATCACAGCCAACTACTATAAATACACTGGAGCACCCAGGTATAACTCATACTCTAATTCTACTCAATATCTGCTTGGACCCATGCTAACTTAAGCATCGGAGTGTCATTGCAGGTACAACCACCAACCACTCCACATATCAAGCTCGGGTCCCTGACCCCCACCTCGGGCCTCACCAAGACGTCCGAGCTACTCGTTTCAGGTAACCCCCGGAACAAGAAGTTTGTAAAAGAAAAATATAAACAAGAATAAAATTAAACTACAGAAAATAAGATTTTATATTTTTTTACAAGTTCTTAAGAATAAAAAATATTTTAAATAAAAACAATAAGTATGAAAACCAAATAAGTCTTTAAGTTTTTTGGTTCTATCTTAGTTTTACTTTTTGTGCACTCAACTCAAAAGTGATAGACATATTAACACTACAAAAAAGTCGCCAAATATCGTTGGATTTATCGACAAATTTTCTAGATAAATTCAACAGTAACAAGTTTACCATCGAATTTACCGACAAAAATAATGTGATGGTATAAATGTCGCAGAAAAATATTTACTGTCGGATTTTTCTAGTCCGACGCTAATTTTCGTTGGAATAAGTGGCGGAATATAGGAATAGGATGACAAAATATATAGAAAGTTAACATTCGCGCCATGCTGCACATATTGGCTGTTTTCGTCGGTAAATTCCAACGGTAATGCCGACGGAAATAAATTTTTATTTTTAAAAAACAATTATTTTTCCGTCCATTTAAAGCGTAACCTGATGAAAAACATAATTGAAATAGTGGTTTAAACTTGAAGTGAAATATTAAACAAACAACATAAAAGTATGGAATAATATATGGTAATTGATATATCTGAAACAATGTTAACTACAATACGTTCTTCTCAATGTTTGGTAAAGAATTATACATATCATAGAACTATATTTACATTAACCCTATTCAGATTCATCATCGAACTTGTTTTCCTTTTCTTCATTACGTCGACCCAGTCTTCTTCTTCAAGATCATCATCCTGCTATGGTAGTGCGTCGTCTTGTAATCCAAGGTCGATGGTATCATCATCCGTAACAGCAGAGCTAAGGGTAATCGGCTCACAGGTATTAGCCACCATTTTTGAAGGGGTTGGGTCATCAATCTGGTAAGATTCCTGACCCTCTGTCCTATCATTAGACTCAATGTGGCCTCTTGGCTTAGTCTTAATCACAACCACCCAACTAGACTTGTATGAACCCGGATAAGGCAAAAAGTAAACTTGATGTGCATTTTGAGATACAATAAAAGGATTGTAGTACCTATATTTCCTGTTTATAATAACTACAGTGATATTGTAATCCTTATGCTTTAGTGTTCCTTATCACGAACTTTGATCATATCATTCACATTTAAACATGCACACTTTGTACGTAGTGCGATAGAAATACTCTAACTCAATTATGTTGTGCAACACACCAAACAAATTAGAGTGTCGTCTAAATCCACACAAACCCAAACTCCGGTGTTATCGGTTTTCTTCCCTATCGACCACTGTAAGGTATGGAACCGATATCCATTAACAGTGTATATCAGGTAGCTAGTGTCTTTATTCGTTGGGCCTCAACTAAGTGTAACTACTTACAAATCTATTGTGTCACGTAGCTGCATGATGACGTATTCTCTAAACCAATGTGAAAAGTTGTTCAATGAGGTATCAGAATTTGCCTCTTAGAATAACCTATATGATAGAATAGGATAAAGAAGTTTTGATTACATTAAGTTAGAATGTTACTGATTGCAATATTTATAGGGACTTAATAAACTCACATGAGGTACGGTGAAATCTGGTCATAGTTAAGCAATACATGCAGATGTGCGCCATAGATTTCCTTCTACTCTAACCAATAGTCACTGCCTGCACCCAATGTAGCTCCTTCCAGAGCAAATATTGGTATGTTATTCCACCCAACAATGATTCCCCCTCTCATCGTTACTTGCAACCCTTATTCTATGTGACTCAACATGAGGATGATAATAGAATGAGCAAAATGAGGCTGTTTTCTTAGCAAGGAATGCTTCGCAGATGATGCCTTCAATCCGAGCCATGTTCTTCCCGGTGTGCTTGAATGAACCAATCATCCTCTCAAATGGGTACATCCACCGAAATTGTACTGGCCCACATAGTATTGCTTTGTACGGTAGGTGGACTGGTAAGTGTTCTATAACGTTAAAAAAGGATGGAGGGAATATCCTCTCTAGCATAATTTGGGAATGTTCCTGTCTATGACTGTGAGATCATTAATGCTAAGTTTAGTAGCACATAACTCTCTAAAGAAATCACTTAGTTCTGTGAGGGGTTTCCAGATGTTGGTTGGAAGTTCTCTAAATGTAACCAGAAGTAAAGACTCCATGAAAACATGAAAATCATGATTCTTCAACCCAGCAAGCCTACCCTGTAACACATTTCATGACCTGCTCAAGTTAGAGGTGTAACCATCAGGAAACCTCAATCTTCTAATCCACCTACAAACATTTTACCTATGCTCCTTTGTTAGAGTGAACATCATCTTTGGTTTAGCCCACCACCTGTTATCAAGTCTCTTTAAGTTCAAATCTGGCCGCCTGCAAATGTTTATCAAGTCTAATCGTGCCTTATTGTTATCCTTTGCTCGCTCATTGTCCATTACTGTGTGCATGATATTATCGAACACATTTTTCTCAGTGTGCATCACATAAAGACAATCTCGAACCAAGTTGTCTCTCCAATAAGGCAACTCACAGAATATACTCTGTTTAGTCCAATTATGCTCCCTACCATATCCCGAAGGTCTCAAAGCTTCCCCATTTTTGACAATATTTGGGATGCTACCAACACGATTCCAAAATTGCCTACTCTCAACTTTCTAGGTGCCTCTTCATGTTTAGTTGTATTCTTTTTGAATGAGTCCCTGTCGCACCGAAAAGGATGATTACAGTCAAAGAATCTTCGATGGCAATCAAACCACAAATTATTACCGCCATTTGGCAACAAAAAAGCCTTCGTATCCTCCATACAAATAGGGCATGCCATTCTGCCCTGAGTGGACCAACCTGACAACATGTCATATGTAAGAAAGTTATTAATGGTCCACATCAAGGCAGCCTATAGTTGAAAGTTTGTCTTCGTCGAAATATGATACAATTCTATACCATCAATCCACAACTCCTTTAACTTATCCACCAAGGACTGCAAGAAGACATCTATTTTGGCATTTGGATTGCTGGGACCAGGTATGATGTAAGTTAGGAACATGTATGGGTCCTTCATGCACATTTCAAGACTCAGGCTATAAGGTGTCATGATTACAGGCCAACATGAGTACACGCTACCGAAATTGGAGTTTGGTGCGAACCCGTCAGAGCATAAAGCTAGTCTAACGTTTCTAAGCTCGCTCGCAAATGTAGGATGGACCCGATCAAAATACTTATAGGCTTCACCGTGTGACGGATGCATCATAGTTCCATTATCTCTCTTGTTGTTACTATGTCAGGTCATGTGAGGAGCCGAACTTATCGATGCATATAATCTTTTGCCTAGGGATCAACGGCAAGTAGTGTATTTGTTTCATTGGAACTCTTTTTAACCAGTGTTTACCAATATGTTCTCTCTTAACTTGGAACTTCGGTGATTTACAGAATCTGCATTCATCTTGGTCTGCATCCTTATTATAATACAACATGCACCTTCAAACAACAATCAATTTTTAACGACTTTAGACCCAATTTCAAAACTAGCTTCTTTGCTTCGTAGTGGTTTTGTGGGTTGCAAGAGGTCCTGACAGGTAACAGTTCATTGCAAAGGTGGCTCACTTATCAAAAGACTCTTGCGTATGATTTGACTCCGACTTAATAGTAATCATTCTAACACATGCAGAAAACTCCGAATAAACATTTTCCTCAAACAACGATCTCGTAGCAGATTCTAATAGATGATAAAATATTTTTGTCTCTGGGTTAGGCTCTTGTTCAGTCTATTCCCACTCCGTAACACCTGCTGCATCAAATACCATCTCGTTGTATCTCTGTTGGTTCTCCTCCCAAGTCATGTATTCGATGTTTAGTTCTATTTTGACCCGAACCTTCATTGATCGACAAACCTAACAAGTTTTATAACAAATCACACAAAATTTTGGTAGAACTTCCCCTTAACTCAGAGACATCCATCAAATAAATATAACAATTTTTACAAAGGAAATAACTATGGTGCACGAAATTGTGAACAATACTTTTTCACAACTCTCATAATCCCCGGTAATGGCTCCAAAAATGTGGTAGCTCAATACCATGGCATTACACAACTTCGCACAACTAACCAGCAAGTGCACTGGGTCGTCCAAGTAATAAACCTTACGCGAGTAAGGGTCGATCCCACGGAGATTGTTAGTATTGAAGCAAGCTATGGTCATCTTGTAAATCTTAGTCAGGCAAACTCAAATGGATATAGTGATGAACGAAAATAACACAAAGGTAAGGATAGAGATACTTATGTAATTCATTGGTAGGAACTTCAGATAAGCGCATGAAGATGCCTTCCCTTCCGTCTCTCTGCTTTCCTACTGCCTTCATCCAATCCTTCTTACTCCTTTCCATGGCAAGCTTAAGCAAGGGTTTTACCGTTGTCAGTGGCTACCTCCCATCCTCTCAGTGAAAACGATTGCATATGCTCT
>NW_026264939.1:13836-17078 GCF_000817695.3 Arachis duranensis | reverse complement strand
AGGTCTAGGCATGGCCGAATGGCCAGCCTCCCAATGATCTAAGAACTAAAATTGTCCAAAGACGATCTAGAGATCTAAAGTGATCAAAAGATTTCTAATACAATAGTCAAAGGTCCTACTTATAAGAAACTAGTAGCCTAAGGAGTACAGAAATGAGTAAATGACATAAAAATCCTCTTCCGGGCCCACTTGGTGTGTGCTTGGGCTGAGCAATGAAGCAAATTTCGTGCAGAGACTCTTCTTGGAGTTAAACGCCAGCTTTGGTGCCAGTTTGGGCGTTTAACTCCCATTTGGGTGCCAGTTCCGGCGTTTAACGCTGGGATTTCTGAGGGTGACTTTGGACGCCGGTTTGGGCCATCAAATCTTGGGAAAAGTATGGACTATCATATATTGCTGGAAAGCCCAGGATGTCTACTTTCCAACGCCGTTGAGAGCGCGCCAATTGGGCTTCTGTAGCTCCAGAAAATCCACTTCGAGTGCAGGGAGGTCAGAATCCAACAGCATCTGCAGTCCTTTTTGGTCTCTGAATCAGATTTTTGCTCAGGTCCCTCAATTTCAGCCAGAAAATACCTGAAATCACAGAAATACACACAAACTCATAGTAAAGTCCAGAAAAGTGAATTTTAACTAAAAACTAATAAAAATATACTAAAAACTAACTATATCATACCAAAAACATACTAAAAACAATGCCAAAAAGTATACAAATTATCCGCTCATCAAACTACAAGCATGTATTAGAAAAAACACAAATTCAATGACATCAAATCCTAACCGTTCTAGTGTGCAACCCCTTAAAACTCCACAATTTTCCAGCAAACAAGAGTTTTGAGAAGACGCCTCTATGCGACTTTCTCCCACTTCAGTCCTAAAATGCTATTCTAGAAAAAGTAAGTCAAATATAAAACTTAAACAATTGATATAGTTAGAGATAGAAAACCTACCTGATACACGGATGCACAGAATACAGAAAAAGCAAAATCCAATTGTTTTCAGAGAAATAACGCCATTCTAATAAAAAAGAAAACTTATTAAACTCACAACGTAAAACTAATTAATTCACCAAACTACACAAAGTTGAACACGATTAATCTCACCCTACTTAACCTACATTAACTTAATTATAATTTTTATTTATGTTATATTAACATAAAAAATCCTAATCACAAACTACATTACTCTATTTTAATCAATAATTTGATAATAAAGTCACAACAAAACCAAAGCCTAACCACAAACTCCATTACTATAATTTAGTCAACAATTTGGTAATAATTTGATAATAAGTACATAACAAAACCAAACCTAACCACAAACTTCAATACTATAATTTAGTCAATAATTCAGTAAAATACCTAACAAAATTCTAAAGTCCCAAAATAATATGAAAAACAGTAAAAAAAACTATACCGAATCCTAATCACAAACATCATTACACTAATTTAATTAATAATTTCATAAACTATTTACCAAAAAATTATAAACTTACATAAAATTCTTAATAGAATTAAAAAATTATGCCAAACTTACCTTTGATCATGGCTGCAGGACCCTGGAGCAATGGTGGTACCAGTAGTGATGGCGACACCGATGACAGTCGCGACCAAGAATAGCGGCAGCATTCCTACCCTCCCCAGTCATGACCAACATCTCCGGGGCGACAACGTCTAACAGGGGTAGCACCAGAAGCTCCGGTAGGTGACGGCAACAATGGCGTGATGCCAGGGCATTTTGGCCAGTTTCACTGACCTTTTCTTTACTATTTTTAGGTAATTTCATGCATTTTCTTAGGAAACAAGTTAGTTTTGGGCAAATATTCACTCAGACCTTGATTCAAGCATACTTTGTGCATTTTACATTATTTCATGAGGATTTTACATGATTTTAATGACAAAATTGTATATTGCATTACCCATGACTTGGACTAGAACTTTGATGCACTCTATTGCTTGATTTCAGGACCAAAGGAAGCAAGGAATGGGAGGTAACTTGCAAAGTTAAGGAGAAAAGTAATTGCCAAAAATACTCTCAAAAGCCATCAATGCCCACGTTAAAAAGTCACGTTAACTAAGTTACGTGAACTCTAACGTGGAGAGGAGAAGTTGAGCCAACGTTAGTGACACTTAACATTGTCACTAACGTTGGCAATAGCTCACAAATGGCCACGTTAGAAGCCACGTTAACCTAGTTAACGTGGCCTCTAACGTTATAGGGGGAAGAGAAGCCAACGTTAGTGACACTTAACATTGTCACTAACGTTGGCCTAAGGTGCAAAGAGCCATGTTAAGTCTCACGTTAACTTGGTTAACGTGGGAGCTAACGTAAGAGAAGGAGAATTGTCGACAACGTTAGTGACACTCAACATTGTCACTAACGTTAGAGCAACCACACAACCCCCAAGAGCCACGTTAACTTCCATGTTAACGTGATTAACGTGGAAGCTAACGATGAGGAATGAAGAATGAGCCAACGTTAGTGACACTCAACATTGTCACTAACGTTGGGATGGCTAAGAATGGCCACGTTAGAAGCCATGTTAACCGAGTTAACGTGGACTCTAACGTGAGACCTAGGGGCACACTCGAACGTTAGTGACAATGTTGAGTGTCACTAACGTTCTCGAAGGTTGGCAAAGGCCACGTTAGAAGCCACGTTAACCTAGTTAACGTGAGCTTTAACGAAGCCAGAAGGGGCACACGTGAACGTTAGTGACAATGTTGAGTGTCACTAACGTTCTCGAAGGCTAACAAAGCAACGTTAAAAGCCACGTGAACCCAGTTAACGTGGGCTTTAACGTTAGGCAAAAGGGGTGCATGGCAACGTTAGTGACAATGTTAAGTGTCACTAAAATCTTCGAACTTGTATTTTCACTAAATATTAAACACCCCTAACATCTTGAGCTAAAGTCTCTACCCACTTCACACTTTCTCTCTGCAAGTAAGCCAAGCCCAAATGAAGAAAGGAACTGCTTCAAACTCAAAGATCCAAAGGCCCAAGACTTGAAGAACTAACTAGAAGCTGAGAAGAGTAGTATATATAGGAGTAGTTTTGAAATAGAGAAATGGGCTTTTTGGGGGAGAGCTGGGAGAGAACGACTCTCTGTATCTTTACTTTCTCTGCACTTCTAGTTTATGATGTATTCTCCATCTTTGATTTTGATTTCTAGAGCTATGAACAACTAAACCCCTTTCATTGGGTTAGGGAGCTCTGTTGTAATTTGATGGATCAATACTAATTTTCTT
>NW_026264939.1:6656-13690 GCF_000817695.3 Arachis duranensis | reverse complement strand
AATGAACTCCCCATTTCTGATCTTACCCATTCTCTTTATTTTCTGCAATTTACTTTTATGAGCAATTCCCCCATTCCCATTTACAATTCTGCTATTTACTTTCAGTCATTTACTTTCTTGCCATTTTAATTTCTGCAATTATCAACTCTATTCATGGATTCGCTCAACTAGAACACTCCTCTAATTAAAATTGCTTGATCAATCAATCCCTGTGGGATTCGACCTTACTCTATTGTGAGTTTTTACTTGACGACAAATTCGGTACACTTGCCGAATGGGAATTTGTTGAGAGACAAGTTTTACCCCGATCAAGTTTATGGCGCCGTTGCCGGGGATTGATTGTGCATCGACAATGATTACATTAAAGGATCACTAGATTGAGCATTTGTATTTTGTTTGATTTAATTTTCTGTTTGGTTAATTTGCTGTCCGTTTGAGTTTGATTCTTCCCCTCCCCTGTTTCTTAGTTTTTCTTTGCTATTTACAATTCAGTCCACTAACCCACTAACTGTTTCATATATTGCATCACTGACACTAACAAGTATTTCTAACAAGATACTTTCTGCATTGCTTTTCTTGCTTGTATTTTGTTGGTTGTATGACAGGGAGAAGAAGCGGAGCTTCAACTTTCTTTGATTCTGAACCTGAGAGAACCTTCTTAAGATTAAGAAGGGAGGCAAAAGAAAAACGTGTAGTGGGTGCTGAAGAAGAAGAGGAACATTGTGAAGAATACTTTGAAACAACCATGGAAGACCATCGTGAGGAAGAGGTACACAACCATGATGGAGGAGGTAGAGCAAATCCTGGTGGGGAAGATAGAAGAGTCTTGGGCTCTTACATTAACCCAAACCCAGGGAACTGCGGAAGTAGCATCCAAAAACCAACCATCCATGCCAACAACTTTGAACTAAAACCACAGCTCATCACTCTTGTTCAGAACAATTGCTCGTTTGGAGGAGGTGTCCAAGAAGATCCCAACCAACACTTAAACACCTTCCTGAGAATATGTGACACAGTGAAGTCCAATGGCGTTCAACCTGACGTCTATAGACTGTTGTTGTTCCCATTCTCTCTCAGAGACAAGGCAACCAAGTGGTTGGAGTCTTTTCCCAAGGAGAGCGTGACAACTTGGGATGATGTTATGCACAAATTCTTAGCAAGATTTTACCCCCCTCAACGAGTCAATCGGCTGAGATCCGAGGTCCAAACTTTCAGGCAACAAGATGGTGAGACCCTATATGAAGCATGGGAGAGGTTTAAAGACCTAGCAAGGAGATGTCCGTCTGATATGTTCAATGAATGGGTGCAGCTGCACATATTCTATGAAGGGCTGTCATATGAATCTAAGAAGGCCGTAGACCATTCATCCAGAGGTTCATTGAACAAGAAGAAGACCGTTGAGGAAGCCATAGATGTCATTGAAACTGTAGCTGAGAATGACTACTTCTATGCTTCCGAAAGAGGGAACACTAGAGGAGTAATAGAGCTGAACAATGTAGATGCTCTGCTTGCTCAAAACAAGCTCATCACCAAGCAGCTAGCTGACCTCACCAAGAAGATGGAGAGAAGTCAAGTGGCAGCAATCACCACTTCAACTCAAGAGGAAGCAAGTGAAGAGGAAGAAGGCACTCAGGAGCAAGCCAACTACATTGGGAATCCACCTAGACACGACCATGATCCATACTCCAAGACCTACAACCCTGGATGGAGGAATCACCCAAACTTTGGGTGGGGTAATCAACAAGACCAAGGCCAAGATCAGAGACGTTACAACTCCAACAACAATGCAGCTCACCAACAATTCACACAGAGAACATACCAACAAAACCACATCAATACATCTCACCCTTCTACTTCTACCCTCAACATACTAACATTTGATGACAGAATCTCTAAGATTGAAACCTTACTTGAAAGCATATGCAAAGACATTCAAGACAATAAGGTGTTCAAAGAGGAGGTAAGAACCAGTATGATGAATCGGGGGGAAGCAATCAAGAAGCTGGAATTCCTATTGGGATATTTGTCTGAGAAAATTCCCAGACCCACTGATGGCTTTCCAAGTGACATGGAGAAGAATCCGAGAGGTGAAACGAAGAAAGTAAGATAGGAGGATTGCAATATGGTCACTACAAATGACAAGGAGACTGAAGACAAGCCAAGCAAGTTGTCGGAACAACTTGAAAATACCTTAGTAGAGAAGGAGAAGAAAGACCAACAAGAACCAGAAATCTCACAACAGGAGCTGCTGAGACTATATGCACCATTTCCTCAACTGTTAAAGGGTGCTGTGGGAAAGAGAATGTACTCAAGCTTCTTAGACTCATTTGCATCTTTGAATGTGAACATACCATTCATCAAGGTCATTCAGCAAATGCCAGCATTCATCAAGTATATGAAGGAACTACTTCCCAGGAAAAGCTCACTCAAGGGGGGCCAGACTATAGTGATGAACAAGGATTGCAGCACCCTCATTCAAACATAATTGCCTGCAAAAAGAAAAGACCCATGGAGTTTTCATGTCCCTTGTGCTATAGGGGAAACAAATTTTGATAGAGCACTTTGCGATTTGGGAGCAAGCATCAACTTAATACCCCTATCGCTGGTAAAAAGGCTGCAGATCAATGAGATACTACCTACAGATGTAGTCATAAGGCTGGCTGACAAGACTCAAAAGCAAGCAGTAGGAGTGGTGGAAAACATGTTACTCAAAGTTGGAAAATACTTTCTCCCAACAGACTTTGTCATCCTAGACATGGAAGAGAGTCTCCTTCACCCAATCATCTTGGGGAGACCATTTCTAGCTACTGCTAGAGCACTCATAGATGTGGAGAAAGGGGAGCTAATATTAAGGATCCATGATGAACAACTGAGCTTCAGTGTTTTCGAACCCTCATTAGAAAAAGATGAAGAGGACAAAGAACCGAGCAAAGATCATCATGAGATACTAAAGGAAGAAGCAAGCATTGGAGCACAACCAGCTCATTTTGAGATTCACTGGGTTGATGGACAAGGCAAACAGCAAGTGCCACAGGTCAAGGAAAAATTGGAGGAACCTAAGTCACCAGAAGCAAGTGAAGGTAGCAACAAAGGCTCATTGAAAAAGGAAGCCACCAAGAGTAAGAAAAAAGCACCAGGGACAAAGAAGAAGGTACCAAGGGGGTGGCGGAACAAGAGGATCCCTACGGAAGATTTCTCCCCAGGGGATAAAGTAGTCTCAGCCTATTTCATAGATATCCCCCCTAATCTCCCCACTGTACCATCTCAGCTACCTGAGGTCTTCACCATCAACAGAGTTCTCTCCTTGGAGCATGTAGAAAATCATTGATACAACCAATGGATATAAGTCCACTGCCAGAGGAGAAGACTTCAAGCATTACCAACCACCATAATAAGGGGTAACGTCAAGCTAGTGACGTTAAAGAAGCGCTTCATGGGAGGCAACCCATGTTTTACATGCTTTCAGAAGTTATTGAATAAATCAAAATTCATGAATTCCAACCAAAACTTGACGAACACGTGTGAAATTTTTATATGCAGAGTATAGTGAAGAACAAGTTTGGTGTTCAAAGCATTATTCTTTAAGCTTTGAACAAAATTTTTCATCACAGTGCTCCAAACTAAGTTTGGTGTCACCCTATGGTGCCACCAATGTGCATTTAAAGATACACAGTTAGTTAGTTAGTTGGAATTCAGGAATAAACAATCAAATCTTCCTCCCTTTTCATTAATGTTAGCCGTAAAGTTCTTATGTTATTTTAATATCTTTTGTTACTTTTCTCATTTTATCTTTATAGGGAAGGAACAGGAGCATTGATGAGGATTGATTAGACAATTTAATTGGGGGAGGCTCAGACACTTCACGAAGAGAACCATACACTTGTCCCAACAAGGAAGGCATAGGAAATGTTACCATGCAACATTGAAAGAAGGAGAGTCTCGAAGACCGAACCAACATTCCCCATCAAGTGATGATCCTTGTCTTCCCTTCGTATGCAACCCCATCCGTCCATCAAGGAAACATTCATGCAATCCACACCCTTCATGCACTCATGATTTTTCCTATATAAGTGAACCTTAGTACATGCTCACTACTTACGGTCAAATCCCCACTCTTCACACTTCTGTTGGTACATTAAACCCTTCATCACACTCTGTTTTAACCAACCCTCTCTTATTCTATCCGAAGCCTCAACCCACTTCAAAACAACAATTCAAGTCATGGCATCATCAAGCTCGAAGAGGCAAAAGAGAAAGGAACCCATGGAGAGTGTCCCTTTTGACGAGAAAAGATTCAAGACGACCTTCCATAAACGAGAATTTGAGAGGATAAGGGCCAGAAAGATATTGCCAGAGTTAATCTTTCAAATTAATGCCAATGAATCACCACAGATTTTGAGAAAAATCGAACAGAGAGGATGGCAATTGCTCACCAGTCCAGAAAGTAAGATCAATGGTGATGGTGTTTTTGCGGAAAAATGAATTTCCAACACACATATCCAACCGGCAAGTGTACCGGGTCGTATCAAGTAATAATAACTCACATGAGTGAGGTCGATCCCACAGGGATTGAAGGATCAAGCAATTTTAGTGGGTGATTAGTTTAGTCAAGCTAACATTGAAGTGAATTTGGATGAAGTGTAGCCAACAGAAAGTAAATAGCAAGGAAAATTAAAGTGCAGAAAGTAAAATTGCAAGTAACTTAAAGAACAAGAAAGTAAAATTGCCAGAATCTTAAATGACAAGAAATGTAAATTTCATCAAATGTAAAAGGGGATTGGGTGCAGGAAATTTAAAGGAAAGTAATAAGCAGCACTTAGAATAATTGCAGAATAATTAAATTGCATGAAAAGTAAAAGGACTTGGGTGCTAGGAATTAAAATTCAACAAGAGAATGTAAGGAGCAATCAAGCAGAAGAGTTACTTGCAACAAATCTTAAACAGAAAGCAGAATTGCTTGAAGAAGCAAACAGAAATTAAATTCAGTTTAATTGCCAAATGAGATTGAAGATCTCAGGAAATCAAAGAGACTAGAGAACAAGTCTAGATCTCAAGCCCTTCCTTGATTCAACAGAAAACAAGTTTGCAGAAGAAAGAAGAAATGAAGCAGCAAATGAAAAATCAAATTCAACTATCAATTCTCTGAAATTATGCAGAAGAACAACCAAGAGAGATCTTAGACCAAGGAGAGATCTCAAGGTGAGAATGAAACAGAATTCCTCCAATCTCACTCAAGATTCAAAACAGAAAAGAAAACCAAGAGAGAGAGCTCTCAAATCCTAATAT
Organism: Arachis duranensis; assembly: GCF_000817695.3. Lineage (NCBI taxonomy): Eukaryota > Viridiplantae > Streptophyta > Magnoliopsida > Fabales > Fabaceae > Arachis > Arachis duranensis. The sequence continues at coordinate 8,404 of NW_026264939.1, read as the reverse complement.
TCCCTAGTGGGTCTCGCCTTTTTCTAATGGAGCTCTTTTACAAAGATGAAAATGATGCCTTTATATAGGCTTTACAAAGTGAAAAATGAAAATGAAATTAAAACAAATTAAAAATAAAAAAATCCTAAATTACTTGATCCATGTGCCTTTGAGTGATGATGTGGGCTTTACTTGCTTTGAATTTGAGGAGAAATGGGTTTGGTTGGCCTTGATTCAATTTGGAGAGGAATTGAATTTAAATGGAATTTTGGTTGAATTTTGGCCCATGAGTGTTTGCTCCCAGGAGGCTGCCCTGCCCTTGTGGAGGGCAGGGCAGAAAATTGGTGCATGGTGGTGTGTCCGTGGTGCAAGCTGGTGCGGCCTTGGTGCGCCAGATGCTGCCCTGCCCGCGCCAAGGGCAGGGCAGGAAAAGTTGGTGCGCCAGAAATTCCTTGGTGCTGCCAGAATCAGGAATTGGTGCGCCAGAATTGAAAATTGGTACGCCAGAATTGAGCTTGGTGCATAGGATGCTGCCCTGCCCTCGCGGAGGGCAGGGCAGAAAAATGTGGTGCTGCCAGGATTGAGTTGCGATGCACGCTGGTGCTGCCAGGAGAGAATTGGTGCGCCAGATTTGTGTGTGGTGCGCCAGATTTGTGCACCAACCCAAATGCTGCCCTGCCCTCGCGGAGGGCAGGGTAGTGTTTCCACTTTGCTGTCCCGTGTTCGAAACACGGCTGTGGCACACTTTCAATTAATTTCCTTGGTTTCTTGGCACGGCAATCAACCTTAAGTCCTAGCTTCCTCATGGTTCCTTGTTCGAATCTTGTGGCATGCATGGGTGACATTTTTCCTTTGAATTCTTTCCTTGGTGAGCCCGATACTGCCCTTGTGGAGGGCAGGGCAAGGTTCTCTTCCTCTTGGTCCCAAGGCACATTTTGTGCTCTGCCCTTGGAGTGGGCAGGGCAGGGTTGCCTTCTCTTCTTGGTTCCCTTATGTTGCCCTCCTAGAGGGCAGTCTGCCCTTGTGGAGGGCAATGTTGCCTCCCCCTTTGCCTGCGGCACGCTTCTTCTCTCCTTGGCCACGCTTTCCTTTCCTTGGGCTACGCTTTCCTTTCCTGAGGCTACACTTCTTAGGCCACGCTTTTCCTTTTCTTTTCTTTTCTTCACCTATAATAAACCAAAACAACCACTCCAAGTATCACTAAATTCAAGAGGCTTATAAATCAATTAAAATTCAATTAAAATTAGCTCAAACCTCATGGATTAACATTAATTTCATGGTGGTTGCTTGATTTAAAGAAGTTATGCATTTTCACTCCAAATCACTTACTTAGGATACAAGAAAGTGCATAAATGCTAACAAAACAAGTGAAATTAGCTTGAAAAATGGGTATATGATGACTTGTCATCAACAGGTCGCGGGAAAGTGACGTGGAGGCGTAGTTCATGCGTTTGCGTGGATTGAAATTAGTAGATGCGACACGAGCGCGTCATCCACGCATTCGTATCACCTAACTTCGGGACAGCTATGGTAAATTATATATCGTTGCGAAGCCCCGGATGTTAGCTTTCCAACGCAACTAAGACCACATCATTTGGACCTCTGTAGCTCAAGTTATGGTTGATTTAGTACCAAGAGGTCAGGCTGGACAGCTTTAGCAGTTCCTTTAGTTCCTTGTATTCCTTCCAATTTTGCATGCTTCCTTTCCATCCTCTAAGTCATTCCTGCCCTGTAATCTCTGAAATTACTTAACACACATATCAAGACAT
>NW_026264939.1:5206-5864 GCF_000817695.3 Arachis duranensis | reverse complement strand
AGGCCTTTCTTGGCGTTAAACTCCAGGTTATGACGTGTTTTGGGCGTTCAACTCCGGATCATGACGTTTTTCTGGCGTTTAACTCCAGACAGCAGCATGAACTTGGCGTTTAACGCCAAGTTACGTCGTCTATCCTTGCGTAAAGTATGGACTATTATATATTGCTGGAAAGCCCTGGATGTCTACTTTCCAACGCCGTTGCGAGCGCGCCAATTGGACTCCTGTAGCTCCAGAAAATCCATTTCGAGTGCAGGGAGGTCAGGATCCAACAGCATCAGCAGTCCTTTTTCAGCCTAAGTCAGATTTTTGCTCAGCTCCCTCAATTTCAGCCAGAAAGTACCTGAAATCACAGAAAAACACAAAAAATCATAGTAAAGTTTAGAAATATGATTTTTGCCTAAAAACTAATATTATTTTACTAAAAACTAACTGAAACATGCTAAAATCTACATGAAATTACCCCCAAAAAGCGTACAAAATATCCGCTCATCACAACACCAAACTTAAACTGTTGCTTGTCCTCAAGCAACTAGATAAATAAAATAGGTTTTAACAGAAATAAAGAAGTAATAATATCCTCGAGTTTTAAATGAAGCTCAGATTCTTATTAGATGAGCGGGGCTTGTAGCTTTTTGTCTCTGAACAGTTTTGGCATCTC
>NW_026264939.1:0-618 GCF_000817695.3 Arachis duranensis | reverse complement strand
TTCTTCTTTAGGCACACATCTACGGATTACTCCGTCTGCACATCTCTTAAAGAGATATGGTTCATCCCAAAGATAGTGCTTTGCATCTGTGATTAATTTCTTTGATTGCATCTTACTGTACTCTTTGGGTATGAATCTTACTGCCTTGTAGTTTGCAATGTCTGCAAACCATGGCACTTCCTGGATGGCTAGTAGTTGCTCATCCGGAAAGGTTTCAGAAATTTCAGTGAGAGCGAGGGACGCCCCTTCCACTGGTTCTATTCGGGACAGGTGATCTGCTACTTGATTCTCTGTCCCTTTTCTGTCTCTTATTTCTACCATCTTTTTGCTTTCTCTTTGTAAATTTTTGCATTTTCGAAAGCATTGAGTCTAAATTCCTCTAGCTCATTTAACTAGAGTAATCGTTTTTCCCCAGCTAATTTGGCATCAAGGTTCAGGAATCTGGTTGCCCAATAGGCTTTGTGTTCCAGTTCCACTGGCAAGTGACATGCCTTTCCATACACCAGCTGGTATGGAGAGGTCCCTATAGGGGTCTTAAATGCTGTTCTGTATGCCCATAGAGCATCATCCAAGCTTCTTGCCCAATCCTTTCTACGGTTAATTACAGTCCGTTCTAGG
>NW_026264938.1:71877-73637 GCF_000817695.3 Arachis duranensis | reverse complement strand
AAATATACTAAAAACTAACTAGATTATACTAAAATCATACTAAAAACAATGCCAAAAAGCATACAAATTATCCGCTCATCAGTTATACATCAGATTGAATGAGCTTCTCTTAGATTCTCTAATCAGAATCTTCGTGGTATAAGCTAGAATTGATGGCGGCTATTCTTGAGGATCCGAAAAGTCTAAACCTTGTCTGTGGTATTCCGAGTAGGATTCAAGGATTGAATGGCTGTGACGAGCTTCAAACTCGCGATTGCTGGGCGTGATAACAAACGCAAAAGGATCAATGGATCCTATTCCAACATGATCGAGAACTGACAACTGATTAGCCGTGCTGTGACAGAGCATCTGGAACGTTTTCACTGAGAGGATGGGAAGTAGCCACTGACAATGGTGACACCCTACATACAGCTTGCCGTAGATGTGCTTTACAAAAAATTGAGTTGAATATTACATTGCAGAAATTCAGAGGACAAAGCATCTCCAAAACTCCAACATATTTCCCATTACTGCACAATGGTATTACTTGGACGACCCAGTGCACTTGCTGGTTAGTTGTGCGGATTGCAAAAAGTGTTATTGCAATTTCGTGCACCAGTATGCAAGATTCAATGAGGTTCCACACTTCAATTTGAAGTGCAAGGATTGGTATCAAGTTTGATTGAATGGGTCTCGAAAAATGTTTGGTCATCTTGGTGAGAATACAACTTCCACACCGCCCGGCTAGAAAAACATAAATCGAGGCAAAGGCGGATATAAAAGCAAGGTTTGGGATCCTTGAATCTATTCTGACATTCAACACCTCGGGAGCCTGAAAACCTGTTTGAATTTACTCAAAGGCTTCACATGCCTAGTTTGGGACCCCGGAGGCTGTTGGCATTCAAAAAAGTGGTGGAGATTTTTGGATGAATTCAAGCACAAGCCACCATAACAAAGGACTCCCCAAATGTCGAACTTAAGGACTTTAACTAAAAGTGCTAGGTAGGAGACAACCCACCGTGGTATGATCATTTCTTTCTCAATTTCTAACTTTATTTCATTTTGTTTGTTTTTTAGTTTTATTTTATTCTATTTTCATTGAACCTGGAATTATTCATAGCATCCACATTAGCATTGCATATTGCATACTGCATAATTGTATAAAAAAAATTCACCCTATGCGAGCGCGCAGGTGGTGCACGAAATTGTGATCATCAATGGCGCCATCAACATGGTACGCTCAATTGCAATCTCAACTGTTTATCACAACTTCGCACAATTAACCAGCAAGTGTACTGGGTCGTCCAAGTAATAAACCTTACGCGAGTAAGGGTCGATCCCACAGAGATTGTTGGTATGAAGCAAGCTATGGTCACCTTGTAAATCTTAGTCAGGCAAACTCAAATGGTTATGAATGATGAATAAAACATAAAGATAAAGATAGAGATACTTATGCAATTCATTGGTGGGAATTTCAGATAAGCGTATGAAGATGCTTTGTCCCTTCCGTCTCTCTGCTTTCCTACTGTCTTCATCCAGCCCTTCTTACTCCTTTCCATGGCAAGCTGTATGTAGGGTTTCACCGTTGTCAGTGGCTACCTCCCATCCTCTCAGTGAAAATGTTCAACGCACCCTGTCACGGCACGGCTATTCAGCTGTCGGTTCTCGATCATGTCGGAATAGAATCCAGTGATTCTTTTGCGTCTGTCACTAACGCCCCGCCCTCAGGAGTTTGAAGCTCGTCACAATCATTCAATCATTGAATCCTACTCAGAATACCA
>NW_026264938.1:70923-71867 GCF_000817695.3 Arachis duranensis | reverse complement strand
TTGAATCCTACTCAGAATGCCACAGACAAGGTTTAGACCTTCCGGATTCTCTTGAATGCCGCCATCAATTCTAGCTTATACCACGAAGATTCCGATTAAGGGATCCAAGAGATATCCACCCAATCTAAGGTAGAACGGAGGTGGTTGTCAGGCACAGGTTCATAGGTTAGAATGATGATGAGTGTCACGGATCATCACATTCATCAAGTTGAAGAACAAGTGATATCTTGGAACAAGAACAAGAAGTGATATCTTAGAACAAGAACAAGCGGAATTGAATAGAAGAACAATAGTAATTGCATTAATACTCGAGGTACAGCATAGCTCCACACCTTAATCTATGGTGTGTAGAAACTCCACCGTTGAAAATACATAAGAACAAGGTCTAGGCATGGCCGAATGGCCAGCCTCCCAAAGAGGGTTCAATCATAAAAACATGATCAAAAGATAAAAATACAATAGCAAAAGGTCTTATTTATAGAGAACTAGTAACCTAGGGTATTTATAGAGAACTAGTAACCTAGGGTTTACAGAAATGAGTAAATGACATAAAAATCCACTTCCGGGCCCACTTGGTGTGTTCTTGGGCTGATAATTGAAGCATTTTCGTGTAGAGACTTTTCTTGGAGTTAAACGCCAGCTTTTATGCCAGTTTGGGCGTTTAACTCCCATTCTTGTGCCAGTTCCGGCGTTTAACGCCGGGCAGTTTTGAGCTAATTTGGAACACCGGTTTGGGCCATCAAATCTTGGGAAAAGTATGGACTATTATATATTTCTGGAAAGCCCAGGATGTCTACTTTCCAACGCCGTTAAGAGCGCGCCAATTGGATTTCTGTAGCTCCAGAAAATCCACTTCGAATGTAGGGAGGTCAGAATCCAACAGCATCTGCAGTCCTTTTTAGTCTCTGAATCAGATTTTTGCTCAGGTCCCTCAATTTCAGCCA
>NW_026264938.1:67660-70809 GCF_000817695.3 Arachis duranensis | reverse complement strand
GCTTTGCTAGAGTCCCCAATTAGAGGTGTCCAGGGTTCTTAAGCACACTCTTTTTTGCCTTGGATCACAACTTTATTCTTTTTCTTTTTCTTCTTCTCTTTTTTTTTATTCACTGCATTTTCTTGCTTCAAGAATCATTTTGATGATTTTTCAGATCCTCAATAACATGTCTCCTTTTTCATCATTCTTTCAAGAGCCAACAATTTTAACATTCATGAACAACAAATTCAAAAGACATATGCACTGTTCAAGCATACATTCAGACAACAAAAAGTATTGTCACCACATCAAAATAATTAAGCTAGTTTTAAGGATGAATTCGAAATCATGTACTTCTTGTTCTTTTGTAATTAAAACATTTTTCATTTAAGAAAGGTGATGGATTCATAGGACATTCATAACTTTAAGGCATGGACACTAAGACACTAATGATCATGGAATAAGACACAAACATGGATAGACATAAGCATAAAATTCGAAAAACAAGAAAATAAAGAACAAGGAGATTAAAGAACGGGTCCACCTTAGTGATGGCGGCTTGTTTTTCCTCTTGAAGATCTTATGGAGTGCTTGAGCTCCTCAATGTCTCTTCCTTACCTTTGTTGCTCCTCCCTCATGATTCTTTGATCTTCTCTAATTTCATGGAGGAGGATGGAGTGTTCTTAGTGCTCCACCCTTAGTTGTCCCATGTTGGAACTCAATTCTCCTAGGGAGGTGTTCAGTTGCTCCCAATAGTTTTGTGGAGGAAAGTGCATCCCTTGAGATGAATCTCTCCATGGGGATCACCTTCTTCAAGGCCACAACTTCATAGAAGTGGTCTTGATGCACCCTTTCCTTGGAAGCTTTTGTCTTCCCTTTCCTCTTTCTAGAGGTTTCTCCGGTCTTGGATGCCATAAATGGTTATGGAAAAACAAAAAGCAATGCTTTTACCACACCAAACTTAAAAGGTTTGCTCATCCTCGAGCAAAAGAAGAAAATAAGAGAGTAGAAGAAGAAGAAATAGAGGAGACGGAGATGGCGTATGGATCGGCCAAAGGGGGAGAAGTAGTGTTTAGGGTGTGTGAAAATGAGGGAGTGAAGATGGGTTTATATAGGGGTGGAGAGAGGGGTAGGGTTCGGTTTTGGGAGGGTGGGTTTGGGAGGAGAAGTGGTTTGAATTTGAATGGTGAGGTAGGTGGGGTTTTATGAAGGATGGATGTGAGTGGTGAAGAGAAAGATGGGATTTGATAGGTGAAGGGTTTTTGGGGAAGAGGTGTTGAGGTGATTGGTGAATGGGTGAAGAAGAGAGAGGGTGGTGGGTTAGGTGGGGATCCTGTGGGGTCCACAGATCCTGAGGTGTCAAGGAAAAGTCATCCCTGCACCAAGTGGCGTGCAAAAATGCTTCCTGTGCCAATTCTGGCGTTAAACGCCGGGCTGGTGCCCATTTCTGGCGTTTAACGCCAACTTCTTGCCCTTTCCTGGCGTTAAACGCCCAGAATGGTGCCAGACTGGGCGTTAAACGCCCATCTGCTAGCCTTACTGGCGTTTAAACGCCAGCAAGTTCTCCTCCAGGGTGTGCTGTTTTTCTTTCTGTTTTTCTTTTTCAATTGATTTTGTGACTTCCCATGATCATCAACCTACAGAAAACATAAAAGAACAAAAGAGAATATAATAAGATTGGGTTGCCTTCCAACAAACGCTTCTTTAATGTCAGTAGCTTGACAGAGGGCTCTCATGGAGCCTCACAGATACTCAGAGCAATGTTGGAACCTCCCAACACTAAACTTAGAGTTTGAATGTGGGGGTTCAACACCAAACTTAGAAGTTGGTTGTGGCCTTCCAACACCAAACTTAGAGTTTGACTGTGGGGGCTCTGTTTGACTCTATTTTGAGAGAAGCTCTTCATGCTTCCTCTCCATGGTGACAGAGGAATATCCTTGAGCCTTAAACACAAAAGATTCTTCATTCACTTGAATGATCAATTCTCCTCTATCAACATCAATCACAGCCTTTGCTGTGGCTAGGAAGGGTCTGCCAAGGATGATGGATTCATCCATGCACTTCCCAGTCTCTAGGACTATGAAATCAGCAGGGATGTAATGGCCTTCAATGTTTACCAGAACATCCTCTACAAGTACATAAGCTTGTTTTCTTGAATTGTCTATCATCTCTAGTGAGATTCTTGTAGCTTGTACCTCAAAGATCCCTAGCTTCTCCATTACAGAGAGAGGCATGAGGTTTATGCTTGACCCTAGGTCACACAAGGCCTTCTTGAAGGTCATGGTGCCTATGGCACAAGGTATTGAGAACTTCCCAGGATCTTGTCTCTTTTGAGATAGTTTCTGCCTAGACAAGTCATCCAGTTCTTTGGTGAGCAAAGGGGGTTCATCCTCCCAAGTCTCATTACCAAATAACTTGTCATTTAGCTTCATGATTGCTCCAAGGTATTTAGCAACTTGCTCTTCAGTGACATACTCATCCTCTTAAGAGGAAGAATACTCATCAGAACTCATGAATGGCAGGAGTAAATCCAATGGAATCTCTATGGTCTCAGTGGGAGCCTCAGATTCCCATGGTTCCTCATTAGGGAACTCATTGGAGGCCAGTGGACGTCCATTGAGGTCTTCCTCAGTGGCGTTCACTGCCTCTTCCTCCTCTCCTAGTTCAGCCATATTGATGACTTTGCACTCTCCTTTTGGGTTCTCTTCTGTATTGCTTGGAAGAGTGCTAGGAGGGAGTTCAGTAACTTTCTTACTCAGCTGTCCCACTTGTGCCTCCAAATTTCTAATAGAGGACCTTGTTTCAGTCATGAAACTTTGAGTGATTTTGATTAGATCAGAGACCATGGTTGCTAAGTCAGAGTGGTTCTGCTTAGAATTTTCTGTCTGTTGCTGAGAAGATGATGGAAAAGGCTTGCCATTGCTAAACCTGTTTCTTCCACCATTATTATTGTTGAAACCTTGTTGAGGTCTCTGTTGATCCTTCCATGAAAGATTTGGGTGATTTCTCCATGAAGGATTATAGGTGTTTCCATAGGGTTCTCCCATGTAATTCACCTCTTCCATTGAAGAGTTCTCAGGATCATAAGCTTCTTCTTCAGATGAAACTTCCTTAGTACTGCTTGGTGAATTTTGCATTCCAGACAGACTTTGAGAAATCATATTGACTTG
>NW_026264938.1:65632-67412 GCF_000817695.3 Arachis duranensis | reverse complement strand
GTTGTGAGTCCAACCATATCCTAGCTCTGTCTCTTACAGCAAAAGGGAATAGCATAAGTCTGTAGACCTCAGGGTCAACCCCATTGGTCTTGACAGTGTCACAGATTTGTAAGAATTTAGCTAAAAACTGATGAGGATCTTCCAATGGAAGTCCATGAAACTTGCAATTCTATTGCATTAGAGAAACTAATTGAGGCTTAAGCTCAAATTTGTTTGCTCCAAAGGCAGGGATAGAGATGCTTCTCCCATAGAAGTCGGGAGTAGGTGCAGTAAAGTCACCCAGCACCTTCCTTGCATTATTGGCATTGTTGTTGTTTTCGGCTGCCATGGGTTCTTCTTCTTTGAAGATTTCTGTTAGGTCCTCTACAGAGAATTGTGCCTTAGCTTCTCTTAGCTTTCGCTTCAAAGTCCTTTCAGGTTCGGGGTCAGCCTCAACAAGAATGCTTTTGTCTTTGCTCCTGCTCATATGAAAGAGAAGAGAACAAGAAAATATGGAATCCTCTATGTCACAGTATAGAGATTCCTTGAGGTGTCAGAGGAAACGAAAAAGTAGAAGGAAGAGGTAGAAGAATTCGAACTTATCAAGAAAGATGGAGTTCGAATTGTGCATTAAGGAGTAGTGTTAATCCATAAATAGAAGGATGTGAGAAGAGGAGAAGTAATTTTCAAAAATAAAGTAAAATATTTTAAAAACATTTTGAAAAACACTAATTGATTTTCGAAAACCAAGAATAGAAAAGAAATTAAGTGATTTTTGAAAAAGATTTTGAAATTAGAAAATAAAAAAGATATGATTGAAAACTATTTTGAAAAAGATGTGATTAAAAAGATATGATTGGTTTTAAAAAGATGTGATTGAGAGATATGATTTGAAAAATATTTTAAAAAGATTTGATTTTAAAAATTAATAACTTGGCTAACAAGAAAAGATATGATTCAAACATTAAACCTTTATCAACAGAAAAGGCAACATACTTGAAATTTTGAATCAAATCATTAATTGATAGCAAGTATCTTTGAAAATGGAAAGAAATTGATTTTGAAAAAGATTTAATTGAAAAGATTTGATTTGAAAAAGATTTGATTTTGAAAAATTTTGAAAACCTGAAAAAAAATTGAACTAAAAACAGAATCTTCCCTTTTGTGCCATCCTGGCGTTAAACGCCCAGAATGGTGCACATTCTGGCGTTTAACGCCCAAACCACTACCCTTTTGGGCGTTAAACACCCAGCCAGGCACCCTGGCTGGTGTTTAAACGCCAGTTTGCCTTCCTTACTGGGCGTTTTGAACGCCCAGCTTTTTCTGTGTAATTCCTCTGCTGTATGTTCTGAATCTTCAATTCTCTGTATTATTGACTTGAAAAGACACAAATTAAACATATTTTTGGATTTTTAATAATGAGGAATAATCAAAATGCAACTAAAATCAAATAACAATGCATGTAAGACACCAAACTTAGCAGTTTGTATACTACTGACACGGACAAAATGAGAATGCATATGAGACACATAAACACTCGAGTCAAGAGAATTTAAAAATCAGAGCAATGAAACCATCAAGAATAACTTGAAGATTAATGAAGACACATGCATGAATGCAAAAAGAACAGAAACATGCAATTGACACCAAACTTACATGAGACTCTAGACTCAAACAAGAAATATTTTTGGATTTTATGATTTTGTAATTTTTTGGATTTTTCGAAAATTAAGTGAAAAGGGAAAATAAAGGTATCAAAATTCTTAATGAGAATTCCAGGAATCATGCAATGTTAGTCTAA
>NW_026264938.1:64388-65425 GCF_000817695.3 Arachis duranensis | reverse complement strand
ATACTCGAACAATCCCCGGCAACGGCGCCAAAAACTTGGTGCACGAAATTGTGATCATCAATGGTGCCATCAACATGGTACACTCAATTGTAATCTCAACTCTTTATCACAACTTCGCACAACTAACCAGCAAGTGTACTGGGTCGTCCAAGTAATAAACCTTACGCGAGTAAGGGTCGATCCCACAGAGATTGTTAGTATGAAGAAAGCTATGGTCACCTTGTAAATCTTAGTCAGGCAAACTCAAATGGTTATGAATGATGAATAAAACATAAAGATAAAGATAGAGATACTTATGCAATTCATTGGTGGAAATTTCAGATAAGCGTATGAAGATGCTTTGTCCCTTCCGTCTCTCTGCTTTCCTACTGTCTTCATCCAGTCCTTCTTACTCCTTTCCATGGCAAGCTGTATGTAGGGTTTCACCGTTGTCAGTGGCTACCTCCCATCCTCTCAGTGAAAATGTTCAACGCATCCTGTCATGGCACGGCTAATCATCTATCAGTTCTCAATCAGGTTGGAATAGAATCCATTGACTCCTTTGCGTCTGTCACTAACGCCCAGCCTTCAGGAGTTTGAAGCTCGTCACAGTCATTCAAACATTGAATCCTACTCAGAATACCACAGACAAGGTTTAGACCTTCCGGATTCTCTTGAATGCCGCCATCAATTCTAGCTTATACCACGAAGATTCCGATTAAGGGATCCAAGAGATATCCACCCAATCTAAGGTAGAACGGTGTGGTTGTCAGGCACACGTTCATAGGTGAGAATGATGATGAGTGTCACGGACCATCACATTCATCAAGTTGAAGAACAAGTGATATCTTGGAATAAGAACAAGCTGAATTGAATAGAAGAACAATAAAAGAACAATAGTAATTGCATTAATACTCGAGGTACAGCAGAGCTCCACACCTTAATCTATGGTGTGTAGAAGCTCCACCGTTGAAATTACATAAGAACAAGGTCTAGGCATGGCCGAATGGCCAGCCTCCCAAAGAGGGTTCAATCATAAAAACATGATCAAAAGATAC
>NW_026264938.1:58975-64045 GCF_000817695.3 Arachis duranensis | reverse complement strand
CTGGAAAGCCCAGGATGTCTACTTTCCAACGCCGTTAAGAGCGCGCCAATTGGGCTTCTGTAGCTCCAGAAAATCCACTTCGAGTGTAGGGAGGTCAGAATCCAATGCTTCTGTAGCTCCAGAAAATCCGCTTCAAGTGCAGGGAGGTCAGAATCCAACAGCATCTGCAGTCCTTTTTCAGCCTCTGAATCAGATTTTTACTCAGGTCCCTCAATTTCAACCAGAAAATACCTGAAATTACAGAAAAATACACAAACTTATAGTAAAGTCTAGAAAAGTGAATTTTAACTAAAAACTAATAAAAATATACTAAAAACTAACTAGAACATACTAAAAACAATGCCAAAAGCGTATAAATTATCCGCTCATCACAACACCAAACTTAAATTGTTGCTTGTCCTCAAGCAACTGAAAATTAAATAAGATAAAAAGAAGAGAATATACTATAGACTCCAAATTATCAATGAAACTTAGCTCCAATTAGATGAGTGGGACTTTTAGCTTTTTTTTTGCCTCTGAATAGTTTTGGCATCTCACTCTATCCTTTGAAATTCAGAATGATTGGCTTCTTTAGGAACTCAGAATCCAGATAGTGTCATTGACTCTCCTAGTTTTTCAATTCTTGTTCAAATTAGGATAGTTAGAGATGCATGATCGTAGTGGATTTTAGGTGGTTAGGTAGCTAGGATGTGGTTAGTGAATTTAGGCCTGATAATTGCGCCGTTCGTGCTACCTGTTTTTATCTGATTCGCAATTTTGAATTTGTTGTGATGATGTGCTATTCATATGTTGTTCTTTCATGTTTGATGCTGCTGTACACTGTTCTCTCATGTTCTTGCTATTTGTTAATCTTTTCAGCACTATTTACTCTCATATGAACTGATTTGCTTGCTATTTTTACCCGAGAACATCCAATTTTAGCCAGAATGCTGCCCAATTTTTTTTTCAAATTGTTTCACTCAACTCCCATTCATAAACTGGTTTTAGCAAATTCAAGTTTTGCGCTATTTGGTTTCAAGCTAGCCAATTCATGAATGAATGGGCTTGCATTCTCACTCTTTCTGGTTCCCGGATTACTAAACTGCATTATTGATGATTTCTTTTCCTTTTTGCAATTTTATAAATTATCATCAATAAACTGCAAATCTTTGCTTGAATATGAGTTGATTGTTCTTCAGGTTTGTGAATTTATTGTTAACTAGGAAACCCATTATCATGCCACTTACTTTAACTTTCTTTTTACTTAGTAACCGCTTTAGCTCTCTAACTTTTCCTTTTACCTAACAACTTTAACTTTCTAAATTTTCTTTTTAACTAACTACTTTAACTTTCTAACTTTTCTTTTTACCTAACTAATTTAATCATCTAACTCAAAGGCATGATTACTGTTTTTCCAAATTAACAAGAATTCCACATATCACATATTTCGGATTATGATTTTTACTTTCAGACTTTTCACTTGCATACAATCCAAAATTTACTTATATTTAACTCATTTCATGCTTCTATTGCTCTTTTGCCTTTATGCTTATATTGATAAATCCTATTTGCTTACCTGTTTTCCTGCTTTAGTCTTTAAACTGTATCCTGCAACTTCTGCTTTTTAGGATGTCTGATCCCAAAAGTAAAGGAAAAGGCAAAGCAACTACAGGCAAATGAAAAAGAGGAGAATCTTCCAGCACTGTTTTGGATATACTCCACGATGATTCCTGGCGGGAAAAGAATTTCACACCGCAGGAAAAGGCTGAGCAGTTGGTGCCTGCCACTGACCCAAAAAAATTTGCAAACAGATACTCTGAGTTGAAGTACCCAATTTTTTCCACTTCCAGGAACCTATACCTGGAAAGGACACTCAAAATTTTAGAAGAACTTAAACAATACACCTCAGAACAAATTAAACAGAGAGGCTGGTTCTTCTTGGAGAGAAACTTGACTGAGATCAATTTATCCTGGATCAGAGAATTCTATTGCAACTACTTCAAAACCTCCCTGGATGCAGTCCAACTCAGAGGCAAGCAAATACTAGTTACTGAGGAAGCACTAGAAGAAATCCTCCACCTCTAACCTAAATCAGATCAGCCAGATGGTTACCAAAAGGCTGAGGAGGATATGAGATTCATGAGATTTGACTGGAACGCAGTCAAGAAGACTATAGCTCTTGATCCTACTCTCTCCTGGGTCATGGGTAAGTCTGTAGTGGCCCCCAAAGGAATTAAAATTATTTATCTGAATGATAAGGCTCGGCTTTGGCAGCAGATCCTGAGTAACTACGTGATGCCGAGCACTCATAAGACAGAGGTGCCCGCTGCTATGATTACCCTCATCTGGTGTGTGATGGAGGGAAAAGACTTATATCTGCCCCGATTCATTCGATATTACATGGCCAAAGTCCATGTCAGAGGCACCCTCCCTTTTCCATACTTGATTACTCAACTAGGCCACCGAGCTGAGGTGCCCTGGGAGCCGACAGATGAGAAGCCAACTGCTATGGACTGCAAGAAGATTATCCCTCACAGCAGGAAGTTTCAGGCTTTGGGGTACAGACCTCCTTTTCTCATTGACTCTGCTGAGGCTGCCACATCTTCTGCTGCTCTTTTTGCATCCACTGTCGCACCCGCCACCACTACTGCACCCTTACCTGCTTCAGAGTCCATCTTCCACCTCGTGCATCGCCTCTTTGACCGGTTGGACCAGATGGAGCACCACAACCAGTGGCGATATGAGAGATTTGAGCGTCGCAACAAGCGACGCTATGAGAACTTAAAGTTGATGATCCGATCTGGCCACCACGACATCCCCTTCGAGCTTGACACCCCTTCTGAGCCATCTGATGCGGAGGCGGACGATCATGAGGAGGAGGCACATGCAGAGGCTGAGCAGGCAGGACCTGCGCAGGCTGTGTCACACCATGAGGAGCCCCATCAGATACAACTGGCTGATCTCGAGATTCCTCTTCAGGCAGAGCCTCCACTTCAGCAGGCAGACCCTCCGACCCTCATCCAGAGTGCAGATCCTCAGCTCACCACAGAGACACTTACTGCACATCCTTCTGGAGATGACACTTCTTCACACCCAGCTTGAGTGATCATCGAGGATGATGCTATTATTTAAGTGTGGGGAGGTCGCCATCTCTGGCGTACTTTATTTTTGGTGAACCACTTTTCAGACTCTCTTTTTTATCCTATTTTGTTTATTTTCTGTATTTTTATTTTTATTTTTATTTTACCTTATCTTATTTATCTTTCAATACTTGCACATTTTTTTTGTATTTTTACATTATTTCTGCATTTTGCACTTAGATTTATATATTTATCTTAGATATTTAGTTTAGTCTAGTTGCAATTTTAGCTTATTAAGTTGTGATATAGAATATATGGATTAATTAGTTTAGTTTACCCTTTTAGCATACGATAATTTGGATTAATTGAAAATAAAAAAGAGTAAACTAGAAACTTTAGTTTAACAGAATCACAACAATCCACACACTGTATATATATAGCAATAAATGTTGGTTAATTTAAACAACATTTCTTCAAGGAAGAACACTAAGATTTTAAGAGCCATCCTAAGATTCACATTGAGAATAATGGGAACTCTTAATTTCTACTTGCATGACATACATAACTGATATATGGTCTTTGAGCCAACGAACACACAATCCGTGAGTTTTTGAGCTTAATTGTATGGTTATATTCAACCATAAATTTCATTCCTGTGTGTTTCGCACTTCTTTTCTATGCTTGTAATCTTTACTTTGTTTTAATCTATATGTCCAATATAGAATGTAGATACATCCACGCATATGATTGAGGCCATCATTTGAATTTTTCCTTACATATCCCAAATAAGCCTACCTCCTACATCACCTTTGTTAGCCCCATTGAACCTTTTAATCCCCTCTTGTTCTATAACCACATCACTAGCCTTAAGCAGAAAAATAATTTAAAAATCCCAAGTTGAATCCTTGGTTAGCTTAAGATAGAAGTTGTGTAATCACCAAGTGTGGAGAAATGTTGGAACATGGGTTGATAAGAAAGGATTAATTTAATAAAAAGTAAGAGATTTGTGAGCATGCTCATGTGAAACAAATTTATGGTAAAATACTATGTGCATTGAAAATGTTATGATTATATTTCAAAAAAAATTATTTAAAATTTTTTTATCCTTTTTAATTAAATAAATAAGGGGACAAAATTACCCCAAGAATGAATTTAGTGAAAGAAATCAATGCACATAGGATAACATTAAAAATAATTTGTTACATGAGTATGTAATAAAAAGTGGAAAAATAGGGTAGCTAAGCAAATTCTCAAACTTATAAAAGAATATGTATATGTTAGGTGAGATCTTAGACTAATTAAGGATTCAACATATAGCTCACTTAGCCTTATATATATACCCTTACCTTTACCTTGGCCCCATTACAACCGTGAAAAAGACCTCATGATGTTTGTATGTATACATTGTATATTTGTTGATTGGTTAGATGAAGAACAAAGTTTTAGAAAGCAGGAATAGGAAAGAATAGAGCGATTAACCCCAAACACTGAGTGACTAGAGAGTAAACACAAAATCCAGTGAGGGTTCAATAGCTCATCACTGTAAATCATGTTGCTTGTATGCGAAGTTTGTATTCGTAGGTTTTGATGAATGACAAACCAACAAACGACATGAAAGACAAACCAACAAACAACTTGAATGAACAAGCATGATTGAAAGATCAACCAACATTCAACGTTGAGGAATGAAGAGTTGAAAGCAACACAACAACAACAAGAAACTCAAGTCCACAACATTTGAAGACAAGTATAGTGTCTTAGGACTTAGGTAACTTCTTGTTAAGAACCAATTGCTAAATCTCTCAACACACACTCACAAAATGTTTTGATGCACATCTTGCAATTCGATGCTAGCCAAATGGTTTAAAACTTGTTTTCAAAGGTACAAAAGCATAGGAATTGACTCCAACAAGTTTGAGATCAATCCTAAGTATTTTAAAGAGATTTTAAGCCATTCTTTAAGGTTTGCATCGATGCACACTCATCTTGCATCGATGCAAAGCATGCAACG
>NW_026264938.1:55823-57269 GCF_000817695.3 Arachis duranensis | reverse complement strand
GTTTGCAATGAAGAAAAACTTCAAGAGCAAAACAAAGGTACCAAAATGCTATGAGTGTGGAGAAGTTGGACACATCAAACCCAATTGTCCAAAACTTCAAAAGGAGGACAAAAACAAGAAATTTAAGAAGAAGGAGAAAGCATACATATCATGGGAGAACGAGGATGAATCCGACTCCGATGACGACGAGGTTGCAAATCTTTGCTTAATGGCAAGCGAAGAAAAGGTTAGTGATGACAACTCCACTTTTTTTAATTTACAAGATGAATATGATGCCTTACTTGAGGTGTACACAAAACTTACCCAAGATTATTCTCTCCTAAAGAAAAAGAATATGGATCTTTTAAAACAAAATGAGATGTTGAAAAACGAGAATATCAATCTTGGAAAAGATAAGTGTAGCACAAGTAGTGATCCATACAAATCTTGTAAAATGCATGAAAATGAAATTACAAATCTTAAGAACACTTTAGCTAAGTTCAATGAATCTTCAAAGAACTTAGATAAAATGTTGAAAAACCAAAAGCATGTTCATAATAAGGAAGGTTTGGGTTTTGAAAAAGGAAAATTTAAAAATGCTAAAACTCCTCTTAGGCAACCGCAAGCCTAAAAGGTAAGCATGCCTAAAAGGAATAAAGCCTTTAAACATCCTCCTCAACATGCTTCATTTAGAAATTATAATCACAATGCATATAGATCAAAAGATGTTGCATTTAGGAAACAACCTAGGCAACCATTTAGAAACATGCATAGGATGCATAATCCAAATGTCATATGTCATTATTGTAATAAAGTAGGTCATATAGCACCCGTATGCTTTACTAGAATTAAACATATAAACTTTCGTAGTCAAGATACGAGATGGGCACCTTATGGGCATTATGCTCATACTAACCATCAAGGACCCAAAATTCACTTGGGTACCTAAATCCCAATTTTAATTATTTTGTAGGTACGTGTTGGAGCTAAGGATACAAATTGGTATGTTGATAGTGGATGCTCCAAACACATGACCGGCGATGAATCAAAGTTCACCGCAATAGAGCCTACAAACGGAGGAAACGTGATCTATGGAGACAACAACACCGGCAAAGTAATCAGCGTTGGAAAAGTTGGTAAAAATACTTCTACCTCCATAGATAATGCTATACTTGTCAAAGGTCTCAAACATAATCTCATTAGTGTTAGCCAACTTTGTGACAAAGGAAACTTAGTCACCTTTGATTCAAAATGTTGTTTGATAAAAAGGCAAGACACTAATGAAATTGTGCTAATTGGGCACCGTGTTGACAATGTATACATGATTAACCTAAATGAAGTTTCCTCAAATGATGTGAAATGCCTTGTTAGCAAAAATGATGAAACTTGGTTATGGCATCGTAGAGTAGCTCATGCTAACATGGACCATCTTAACAAGTTGGTCTCTAAAGAGTTAGTAATTGGCTT
>NW_026264938.1:54659-55711 GCF_000817695.3 Arachis duranensis | reverse complement strand
ACCTTACGTGAGTAAGGGTCGATCCCACGGAGATTGTTAGTATTGAAGCAAGCTATGGTCATCTTGTAAATCTTAGTCAGGCAAACTCAAATGTATATGGTGATGAACGAAAATAACATAAAAGATAAAGATAGAAATACTTATGTAATTCATTGGTAGGAACTTCAGATAAGCGCATGAAGATGTCTTCCCTTCCGTCTCTCTGCTTTCCTATTGTCTTCATCCAATCCTTCTTACTCCTTTCCATGGCAAGCTTAAGCAAGGGTTTCACCGTTGTCAGTGGCTACCTCCCATCCTCTCAGTGAAAGCGATTGCATATGCTCTGTCACAGCATAGCGGAATTCATCTGTCGGTTCTCAATCAGGCCGGAATAGAATCCAGTGATCCTTTTGCGTTTGTCACTAACGCCCCGCCTTCAGGAGTTTGAAGCACGTCACAGTCATTCAGTCATTGAATCCTACTCAGAACACCACAGACAAGGTTAAACCTTCCGGATTCTCTTGAATACCGCCATCAGTTCTCGCCTATACCACGAAGACTCTGATCTCACGGAATGGTTGGCTCGTTTGTCAGACGAGCACTCGGTTGTCAGGCGATCAACCATACATCGTGCAATCAAAAATCCAAGAGATATTCACTAGAGCCTCGATCGCTTGTAGAACAAGAGTGGTTGTCAGTCACCTTGATCTTGGGTGAGAATGATGATGAGTGTCACGGATCATCACATTCATCAAGTTGAAGAACAAGTGATATCTTGGATAAAGAACAAGCGGAATTTGAATGGAAGAACAATAGTAATTGCATTAATACTCGAGGTACAGCAGAGCTCCACACCTTAATCTATGGTGTGTAGAAGCTCCACCGTTGAAAATACATAAGCATAAGGTCTAGGCATGGCCGAATGGCCAGCCTCCCAATGATCTAAGATAGCATATAAATGAAGATAGCTACCAAAGTCCTCTAATACAATAATAAAAGGTCCTACTTATAGAAAACTAGTAGCCTAAGGTTTACAGAAATGAGTAAATGACATAAAAATCCACTTCCGGGCC
>NW_026264938.1:50685-51086 GCF_000817695.3 Arachis duranensis | reverse complement strand
TAGGGTTCTCCCATGTAATTCACCTCTTCCATTGAAGGGTTCTCAGGATCATAAGCTTCTTCCTCAGATGAAGCTCCCTTAATACTGCTTGGTGTATTTTGCATTCCAGACAGACTTTGAGAAATCATATTGACTTGTTGAGTCAATATTTTGTTCTGAGCCAATATGGCATTCAGAGTGTCAATCTCAAGAACTCCTTTCTTCTGACTAGTCCCATTGTTCACAGGAATTCGTTCAAAAGTGTACATGAATTGGTTATTTGCAACCATTTCAATCAGTTCTTGAGCCTCAGTAGGCGTCTTCTTCAGATGAAGAGAACCTCCAGAAGAGCTGTCCAAAGACATCTTGGACAGTTCAGAGAGACCATCATAGAAAATACCTATGATGCTCCATTCAGAAAG
>NW_026264938.1:47641-48331 GCF_000817695.3 Arachis duranensis | reverse complement strand
CTCAAGTCAATAGAATTCAAAGATCAGAGCAAGTAAATCATCAAGAACATCTTGAAGATCACTTAGACATATGAATGCATGTAATTGACACCAAATTTATGATGAGACACTAGACTCAAACAAGAAATATTTTTTTGATTTTATGATTTTTCTGAATTTTTTTGTGTTTTTCGAAAATTAAGTGGAAAAAGGTATCAAAATTCTTAATGAGAATTCCAGGAATCAGTGCAATGCTAGTCTAAGACTCCGGTCCAGGAATTAGACATGGCTTCACAGCCAGCCAAGCTTTCAGAGAAAGCTTCGGTCCAAAACACTAGACATGGCCAAAGGCCAGCCAAGCCTTAGCAGATCACTGCTCCAAAAGCAAGATTGATATGGAATCAACAAGCTTTTGTGGTGATAAGTTGAAACCTCGGTTCAATGAGATTAGACATGGCTTCTCAGCCAGCCAGATTTCAACAGATCATCATGAAACTCTAGAATTCATCTTCAAGAATTTCGAAAAAAAAATAAATACCTAATCTAAGCAACAAGATGAACCGTCAGTTGTCCAAACTTGAACAATTCCTGGCAATAACGCCAAAAACTTGGTGTTGTTGCCGGATCTTGGCACTGATGTTACCAAAAGCTTGCTCAAAACTTGAACAATCCCCGGCAACGGCGCCAAAAACTTGGTGCGCGAAATTGTGG
>NW_026264938.1:42365-46492 GCF_000817695.3 Arachis duranensis | reverse complement strand
CAATGTATACATGATTAATCTAAATGAAGTTTCCTCAAATGATGTGAAATTCCTTGTTAGTAAAAATGATGAAACTTGGTTATGGCATCGTAGAGTAGCTCATGCTAACATGGACCATCTTAATAAGTTGGTCTCTAAAGAGTTAGTAATTGGCTTACCAAAGCTACGTTTTGAAAAAGACGTCTTTTGCGACGCATGTCAAAAGGGAAAACAAGTAAAGGCCTCTTTTAAATCTAAAAACATTGTTTCAACAACAAGGCCTTTACAACTTTTGCACATGGATTTATTTGGTCCTTCTAGGACTATGAGCTTTGGTGGCAATTACTATGCTTTAGTTATTGTTGATGATTACTCTCGATTTACATGGACCTTGTTCCTAGCAAACAAGAGTGATGCATTTCGAGCATTTAAAAGATTAGCCAAAGTTATTCAAAATGAAAAGAATTTGCATATATTATCTATTAGAAGTGATCATGGTGGAGAATTTGAAAACAATCTTTTTGAAATTTTTTGTGAAGAAAATGGCATTGAGCATAATTTTTCCTCTCTTAGAACACCACAACAAAATGGTGTGGTTGAAAGGAAAAATCGTCATTTAGTAGAAATGGCGAGAACTATGCTCAATGAGGCTAATATTCCTAAGTACTTTTGGGCGGATGCGGTTAGTACCGCGTGTTATGTTATGCATAGGATTATCATTCGACCTATTCTTAAGAAAACACCGTACGAATTGTACAAAGGAAGAAAGCCAAATATTTCCCACCTTCACGTCTTTGGTTGTAAATGCTTTATTCTAAATAATGGAAAAGATAACTTAGGCAAATTTGATGCTAAGGCTGATGAAGGAATCTTCTTAGGCTACTCTTTAACTAGCAAAGCTTTTAGAGTATATAATAAACGCATCATGACTATGGAAGAAAGTATTCATGTCGCTTTTGATGAAACTAACCGTTGTTGTGCTAGAAAAGATCTTGATGAAAATGTAGAAAACTTTGATTCACTAAATTTGAATGATGAAGACAAAGAAAAAGATTTAAATGAAGCCTCTACAAGCTCAACAAAGGATAGTGTTCAAGTTGACGAAATTGAACCATCACAAGCACAAATAAATGCACTTCCAAAGGATTGGCGTACTTCAAAGGATCATCCTCTAGTCAACGTCATTGGTGACGTCTCGAAAGGGGTAACAACTCGATCCACTTTTAGAAATTTATTTGCATATAGTGCTTTTGTTTCTCAAATTGAACCATCTACCATTGAGTCCGCAATTGATGATGAACATTGGGCTATGGCAATGCAAGAGGAGCTTAACCAATTCAAACGAAATGACGTTTGGGAATTGGTGCCTAAACCAAGTAATCAAAAAATTGTAGGAACAAAATAGGTTTTTAGAAATAAACTCGATGAAAATGGTACAATTCAACATCACTGCAAGAAGAGATTGATGATAATGAAGAAGAAGGAGATGAAGAATTTGCACTTTTGTTGAAAAGATTCAATAAGTTTGCAATGAAGAAAAACTTCAAGAGCAAAACAAAGGTATCAAAATGCTATGAGTGTGGAGAAGTTGGACACATCAAATCCAATTGTCCAAAACTTCAAAAGGAGGATAAAAACAAGAAATTTAAGAAGAATGAGAAAGCATACATATCATGGGAGAACGAGGATGAATCCGACTCCGATGACAACGAGGTTGCAAATCTTTGCTTAATGGCAAGCGAAGAAAAGGTTAGTGATGACAACCCCACTTCTTTTAATTTACAAGATGAATATGATGCCTTACTTGAGGTGTACACAAAACTTACCCAAGATTATTCTCTCCTAAAGAAAAAGAATATGGATCTTTTAAAACAAAATGAGATGTTGAAAAACGAGAATATATCTTGGAAAAGATAAGTGTAGCACAAGTAGTGATCCATACAAATCTTGTAAAATGCATGAAAATTAAATTACAAATCTTAAGAACACTTTAGCTAAGTTCAATGAATCTTCAAAGAACTTAGATAAAATGTTGAAAAACCAAAAGCATGTTCATAATAAGGAAGGCTTGGGTTTTGAAAAAGGAAAATTTAAAAATGCTAAAACTCCTATTAGGCAACCGCAAGCCCAAAAGGTAAGCATGCCTAAAAGGAATGAAGCCTTTAAACATCCTCCTCAACATGCTTCATTTAGAAATTATAATCACAATGTATTTAGATCAAAAGATGTTGCATTTAGGAAACAACCTAGGCAACCATTTAGAAACATGCATAGGATGCATAATCCAAATGTCATATGTCATTATTGTAATAAAGTAGGTCATATAGCACCCGTATGCTTTACTAGAATTAAACATATAAACTTTCGTAGTCAAGATACGAGATGGGCACCTTATGGGCATTATGCTCATACTAACCATCAAGGACTCAAATTCACTTGGGTACCTAAAACCAAATTTTAATTATTTTGTAGGTACGTGTTGGAGCTAAGGATACAAATTGGTATGTTGATAGTGGATGCTCCAAACACATGACCGGCGATGAATCAAAGTTCACCGCAATAGAGCCTACAAACGGAGGAAACGTGATCTATGGAGACAACAACACCGGCAAAGTAATCGGCGTTGGAAAAGTTTATGAGTTGATGAATGAGTGATTAATCTTGAGGTAGATTGAAGAATTTGAAGATTATAAACAATGGAGGATCAACAAATTGAAGTTTATAATGGTTTAAGTGAGTATATACATGTTGGAACTCAAAGGATTGAAGAAAGAACCACCAAAGGATGAAAATTTGGTGATTTTGGGCAAAATGATGCATGTTGCATCGATGCAACCAAGCTTTGCATCGATGCAAAGCACACGACGTGCTATGTGCATCAATGCAAAAGCCCATTGCATCGATGCAAACACGACCAAATTGCACAAAAACACGTGAATTTGGCATTTTTGAGCAACAAAACCCCATTTTTGAGCAAAGTCACTTTTCATTACTTTATGCTTATTTGATTATATGATTTGTTAAACTAACTCCTAGTAAGCTAAGGATTTCTATTATGGTTTAAATACTTTGATATTTCCTTCATAATTTTGTTTAATGATTAATGCTTGTATGCTAATTTGGTGAATAACTCAAAATAGGCTTGGTACCCCTATTTTAAGTTAATGTGCATACTTTGATATATTTCACTTCTTTAGGGGGAATTATGCATGTTTATTATATATCAAAAGAGGAAATCAAATTCTTTTTGAAAGGGGGAATATCTCATCCTTGAGATTAATAGAGAAATTGAACTTAAAAAATTCATTGTTTTATGCATGCTTCTATGACACATTTCAAACTCCCTTCTTTTTGATAATGTCAAAAGGGGGAAGAAAAGTTTGAGGATATTTGAAGTTTTGAACTTTTGAAAAAGGAAGAAAAGTTTAAGAATATTTGAAGTTTTGAATTTTTTTTTGAGGATTTGAAAAGAAGAAATAAGTTTGCGAAACAATGATTTCAAAAAGACTTCCGCTAAGCAAAAACTTTGATATCTAAATCGTTTTCTTTGATAAACGCCCTTTAAAGGAACAAATGCACATATTTAGGGGGAACTCCTGCAAAATTTTTTTGTGAAGTCTTCTCCAAAGCTTTCTATAAAACAAAGTGCATTATTGTTGCTTTCAAAATCATTTATAAATACATATCCTCAAAATTAGTTTGTCATTATCAAAAAGGGGGAAATTGTAAATCATGTTGCTTGTATGCGAAGTTTGTATTCGTAGGTTTTGATGAATGACAAACCAACAAACGACATGAAAGACAAACCAACAAACAACTTGAATGAACAAGCATGATTGAAAGATCAACCAACATTCAACGTTGAGGAATGAAGAGTTGAAAGCAACACAACAACAACAAGAAACTCAAGTCCACAACATTTGAAGACAAGTATAGTGTCTTAGGACTTAGGTAACTTCTTGTTAAGAACCAATTGCTAAATCTCTCAACACACACTCACAAAATGTTTTGATGCACATCTTGCAATTCGATGCTAGCCAAATGGTATGGTTTAAAACTTGTTTTCAAAGGTACAAAAGCATAGGAATTGACTCCAACAAGTTTGAGATCAATCCTAAGCATTTTGAAGTGATTTTAAGCCATTCTTT